>NC_045435.1:64030059-64065031 GCF_002776525.5 Piliocolobus tephrosceles | reverse complement strand
AGCTGGGACTACAGGCGCCCACCACCATGCCCAGCTAATTTTTTGTATTTTTTTTTTAGTAGAGATGGGGTTTCACCATGGTCTCAATCTCCTGACCTTGTGATCCGCCCACCTCAGCCTCCCAAAGTGCTGGGATTACAGGCGTGAGCCACCGTGCCCAGCTCACATTGATCTTGACCTTGACCTCCATCCATTTTTCTCCATCCCCATGGCCATTTCCTTATTTCAAGCCCGTATCAGTTTTCCCCTGGATGTTTGGCAACAGCCTCTTAACTGGCTCCAGTTTCCCCACTCCATTATTCAGAACGTGGCCAACATGATCTTTCTAAAACACAAATTTGAAACAACCATTCCTTAGCTTGTTCTTCAAAGGCTTCCCATTGATCTTCAAATGATGTCCAACCTCCTTGCATAACTTTCCAGACCCTTTGTAATCTGACACATTTACCTCTCCACCCCCATCTTTCATGATTCCCTGACTCAGACTCCTGCGAAATAGAGGAGACTCTGTGTCTGCAGTGTGTGTGTGTGTGTGTGTGTGTGTGTATGTCGGGGTCTAAATTCTTCTGTCTCTAGACCTTTGCACAAACAGTTCCTTTTGCCCAGAATATTTCCCCCTCCCCTTGGCACCTAGCTAACTACTCCCCATGCTTGAGGACTCCCCTTAGCTGTCACTCTTCCCACTATCCCTTCCTGCCCCCAAGAGTCTGCACAGCGTGACCCTCTTTGAAGCTCCCCACACCTATCCCGCCCCTTCCCATAAACTACCCTGAAAAGCCTTTGCTTAGTGTCTGCACTGTCACCCACACTGGACTCAAGATCCTTGGGTCAGGGACTCTCTCTAGTTCAAGGCTGGAGCCTGGGAGGATTGCTCCCATGACACCTTTGTTCTTGTTTGACCTCATGTCATAATCATTGAGTCAGGAAGTTGGGGCCCTGATCTACCAACAGGACACAATCATTTTATGTGGAACAGAGGGTGCATTTAAAAGAATGAAAAAAATAAGAGCGAGCCCAGCTATGAAGGGAATGGTGCTCTGTGCCAGGCCCTGACAGTGAGCTCTACACATAGACGTGGGCTCCTTCTGCATCCCTGAGTGTGCAAGTATCCCTCCAGCCTATCATTTGCCTTTGAACATTATCTATAGTGTCCTTCCATGTACAAAGAGTAATTAATTCCCCCAATTCATCTCACTGTTATTCTCAAAGAGCACATACATCTTTTCTCAGCAGATAGTACAGATTCATTTGTGAGTCCTTCCAAATGGACTGCAACATTCCTAGAGGACAGGAACCGCAGTGTCCCCTAGGGCTTGCAACCATGTCTGGCACATAGTAGGCCTTCAATAAACACTGAGTAGGTGGGTGGGTGGGAGGTAAGGAGTGAGGGAGGAAAGAGGGAAGAAAGGGCAAGGGGTAAGCCTAGGAAAGATGGGCTGAAAAAGGGAAAAAAGAAAGAAGGAGAGAAAATAAATGCTCAGTAAACACTGGAGGGCAGCTGCTTCTGTTGACTACAGTCCCTGGCACACCTGGCTCCGCCTGGCAGCTGTTGACCATTGCTCCCAGCCCACATGACACACCTGCCTGGCAGGTCTGGCTATGCTTGGCAGTTCAGATGTCCAGCTCCTCTTCAATGTGGGGCACACCTTCACAGACCCTGGCCCATCACGCACTGCCTGGGGCCTCCAAGACCCTTTAAAAGTCTGGCACATGGTAGGCCCTTGATAGAGGTACAAGGGATGTTAGGGATGGTCTGTGTAGCCTGGAGGAAAGGGAGCCTCTTTCCCCTCCATCTAAAATAGCAGGGCCCCCCCTCCTCCACCCTTTTCTGCCTTGCTGCTTTTCTCATCAGACATCTCTGCCACTCTACATTCATTAGAGAGATGAGTATCCCATATCTGAAGTGTTTGGGACCAGAGTGTTTCAGATTTTGGATTTTTTCAGATTTTGGAATATCTGCATATACATAATGAGATATTTTGGGGATTGGGACCCAAGTCAGCAGCACTTTGGAATCATGTCTAGTCCCAGGAGTACACAAAGTCTAAAATGCATGAACCCCCCGGTGCCTCAGAAGCAGCAAACTAGCCAAGATGCCAGATGCTTACAGAGCTTGGAGTGGAAGGGACGGGTTTGAGTACAAAAACAGTAAAGGAAATTCACTTATGTTTCATATACACTTTATACACATAGGCTGAAGGGGTAATTTTATGAAATATTTTCAATAATTTTGCACATGAAACAAAGATTGTGTTGAGTACTTACGTGTGGAATTTTCCATTTGTGGCTTCATGTCAGTGCCCCAAAAGTTTCAGATTTTGGACTGCTTCAGATTTTGGAATTTTGAAGTAGGAATGTTCAACCTGCAGTAGAAGTAGGTGATGAAAGCACTCACACTACAGCCAATCTGACTGGGTTCAAATCCCACCACGGCCCCATTTAAGCTGGGTGACCTTGGTCAAGTTTCTTAACTGCTCTGTGTGGCTCAGTTTTCCCGTGAGAAACGATGATGCCAGCATCTTCCCCATGAAGCTACTGTGATGGTAAAAAGAGTTGGCTAATGTCAAAGGCTTCCAACATTGCCTGGCATATAGAAAGGGCTCCATAAATGTAATCACAGTTCTGATGACCATTTCCCAGCCCAGAATGAAGCTCTGTGAGAAGGGTACTGTGTGCTCTGTGCTGGGCACTCCCAGAGCCTAGAACAAGGTGTTGTGAGTCATAGGCACTCACTTTCTTTAAATGGAAGGATTTGAGAGCTGGGAAAAGAAAGGCCTAGAGAGACAGAGACACTCACCCAAAGTCACACAGCAAATTGGAGGCAGAGTTCCCACCTCCAGTGCACCACACATTTTCCTGGAGAGGCCTGCCATGGAGCAGCTGTGGGAAATTGGGTGAAGGCCAGAGCTGCACCACCCAATATGGTAGCCACCAGCTACACATGGCCACCGAGGCCCTGACATGTGGCTAATGTGATTGATGAGCTGAATTGTTCGTGTTACTGAATTGTATTTTTTTTTACATTTAAACTTAAAAACTCATAGTTGATTCAGTGATTGGAAAACTTTTATGAGGGTCTGGATCAACTTAGGTAGGTGAATCTTTTTCAGCTCCAAGTTTTGTGAAGTCTAAATGCAGATCAAATATTCCCACGAAAATTTTAGTATCCAAATTGAGATGTGCCATAAAAGCATAAGACACACACCAGATTGGGGAGCCTGGGTATGCAAAGAAAGAACATAAAGTATCTTGTTAAAAATTGTGCACATTGGTTATATGTTTAAAAGATCATATTTGGGATATATTGGGTTAAAGTGTGTTATTAAAATTTCATCTATTACCCTTTGTGGTTTTTTTAATGTGGCTACCAGAAAATTGTAAATAACTTATGTGGCTCTATTGTATTTCTATTATTTCTATAGGACATTGTATTTCTATAGGACATTGTATTTCTATAGGACAGTGTTGGGCTTAGAGGGACAAGAACAGGGTGAGGAGGAAGGTAGCTCACTGGCTGGGAGGGCTGTCCCCCATTGCTCCAGGACAAAGGAGCAGAGACTCTGGGGTGGGCATGTTTGGGGAGCCCCTGAGCACTGGAGCTGGGTTGTACTACTTGGGAGTCCTGAGCTGAGCTGGCTTCCAGTCCCTGCACTCTGACACTTTCATCAACAGGCAGGGAAGCAGCTCAGGGATTAGCGTTAATTCTTTCCCTCGAGGGCAGATGGGGAGAAGGTTAAGTGCAAACTGACGGCAGCTGCCCAATTAAGTCCTGGGAGAGGGATGAGGGCAAAGGAGGAGGCTGGGGAATGTTCTTAGGGATTCCCAGGGAGACAGGAAGCAGCAAGGGCTTGACCGTCCTTATCTCATTTCCCCCTTACCAGTGACGGTTTTCCTACAGGCTCTGCGGGTTGGGTTCACTCTTCCCAAACCACATGGCAAGTACGGGGCTGACCTGGGCTCCATTCTCCCAGTCTTTGCTCCAGCTCTTGAAGCAAAACTACTTGCCTGCTTTTGCTACTGCTCTGGGAAAACACTGGAGGCAAGGAGACTTTGAGGTGAGAGAGGGATTCCGCCAAGGCTGAGGGCTGACACTGATCTGATACTCCCCACGTGCCAAGTGCTCGCCAGGAGTTACATCACTGAATTCTCACCCTGTGCTGTTGGCACTGTTCTCATCACCCCCACTTATATGCAAGGACATGCAGGCCCAGAGGGGTTTAGCACATGGCCCAGGGGCACACAATTAGGTAGTCAGGAAGCCAGAGATATTTGAACACCAGGTTACCCCATCTGACCTGAACTCTGAGCTTAAGCACTATGTCAAGTTGCCTCTTGTCCTATGAGCCTTCTCGCCAAATATCGGACTCGTCAGCAGGGAGGCAGAGGTGGTGGAATAACTTCCTAGGGTCCTCCTCTGATGTATTGGAGCCTGAACTGGAGGTGGAGAAAGAGAAGGGATGTCATGTTCCCCAGGACCACGTCCTATTGGTCCCAGCTTAGACGCTACCTCCCCCAGGAAGCCAGCACGGATTCCTCCCACCTTCCCTTCCAGGCTAGTTACCTGCCCATCCTCCTTGCTGTCTCTGCTTCCCTGATGCCTACATCCATCCACACAAAAATAGCCAACACGTGTTCAACATTTTACCCACATTATTTCAATTTGCCCTCATAAACTTCTAGTAAAGAAGGTACTATTATTACTTCCCTTTGACAGTTGAGAAAATCAAGGCCCAGAAAATAAAATGGATTAGGTCATGGTCACCAAGCTCAGAAGTAGCTAATAACAACCCAGACGTCTCCTGCAAAAGTGCCTACTCTTAGCAGCCACATTGTCCTTGCTTCCTGTAGCAGCATCCTATTGGTTTATTGGTTTGCTCTTCTCTCTCCCCTACACTCTTGCAGGGAAATTAGAAAGACTAAGTTGAGACCTTGCAGGTATAGCAATCCTGGGAGCACCCTGGTTACCATTTGGAGTCACTGGGTGTGTCTCGCTCACTACTTAGAAGCCTTGTGCTGCCTTGGAGCAAGTCATCCATGCTCCGTTGCATTGCTTGATTCACACGTTGTCTACTGATTGAGCACCTTCTATGCACCAGGCACTGAGACCAAGGAGGTCCCCATCCTCATGGAGCTTCCACATTAGGTAGAGAAACAGAGAGAATCCCAGTACTCAAATAAGTATATAAAGTAATTTCCTGTAGTGGCAAGGCCAAGAAAGAGAACTAAAGCAGAAGATGGGGGAGAGAATGACAAACAGAGGGGGTGGTCTGGAGGACCCATATGAAGAAGTGGTGTGAGGACAGGGATGTGAAGTGAGGGGGAGCCACAGGAAGACCTGGAGGAAGGCAGCGGGGCGGTAGTGGGGGAGGAAATGGTAAGGGCAACAGCACTGCGAGGGGAGCATGTTTAGCATGTCCAAAGAACCAGAGGTCCAGGCAAAATATATACGTGTTCAGAGCAGCATTATTTATAAGAGCCAAAAAGTAGAAATGACCCCAATGCCCACCAACTAATGGATGGATAAAGTGCATACCCATACAACACAATATGGTTTGGCCCCTAAAAGGGATAAAGTACTGATTCACGAGACAATGTGAATGGATCTTGAAACATTAAGCCAAGTAAAAGAAGCCAGTCACCAAAAAAAACCACGTATTATATGGTTCCATATGTATGAAATGCCAGGAATAGGCAAATCTGTAGAGACAGAAAGCAGATTCATGGTTACCAGGGGCTAGAGGGGAGGGACAATGGGAATGACCGCTGATGGGGAATTTGGGGATGATGAAAATATTCTAAAATTTGATTGTGATGATCATTGCACAGCTCTGTGAATATATGATACTAAAACCATTGAGCTGTATATTTTAAATGGGTAAGTTTTATGAGATTTTTTTTTTATTTTTTATTTTGGAGACAGGGTCTTGTTGTGTCACCCAGGCTGGAGTACAGGGGCACAATCATAGCTTACTGCATCCTTGACCTCCTGGACTCAAGAGATCCTCCTGCCTCAGCCTCCTGAGTAGCTGGGACTACAGGTGTGCACCATCACGCCCGGCTGATTTTTTGTAGAAGTGGTATCTTGCTGTGTTGCGCAGGCTGGCCTCAAACTCCTGGGCTCAAGTGACCTCCACACCTCAGCCTCCCAATTGCTGGATAAAGGCTTGAGCCACTATGCCCAGCCTTATGTTATTTATAGCTCAATAGAGCTGGTTTTTTCCTTTTTAAAAAAAAAAAGAAATGAAATGAACAAAAAGAAGCAAGAACAGGCAAGGTGGCTGGAGGGGAATGGGCAAGGAGAAGACAGAGAACAGAAGACCAGAGGTTCTTACAGTTTGGGAACTTTGGGTTTCACGCTATCATTAGAAGCCACTTGCGGTTCTGAGCTGGGAATCTAGTGGTCCAATTTACATGTTTTAAAGATTATTCATTTGCAGAGCAGCATAACGGTTGAGAGGATGAATTCTCTACGTTGAATGAATTCTCTAGGTTAAGAGGATGAAAATCTAGGTTGAGGGGCCTAGATTCAAATCCGGCGGAGTCTATGTGCCTAGCTACGTGACTGCAGCAAGCTGTATAATCTTTGGGGGCCTCAGTTTCTCAACCATAAAATGGGATGATCATAGCATCTCCCACCTAGGGAGGCTTAACTGAGTGAATATTCATGAAGCACTTAGAAGAGTGCCTGGTACATAGGCAATGATCCATGAAAGTTAGGTAACTTAAGTCAGTAAGAAGGTACTCACTGGATGGTCCCTGTCTGCCTGGGGAGACAGTGCTGCCAGCCAGGGGCTGCTTTCCACTTTGCGAAGCTCTAGCCCCTCGCCTGGCTCAATCCAACAAGTAATTGCTCCGAGGCCTCATTCCAAATGGGCCATAAATCAGAGGCCAGGGTCTCCTGTTACCAGCGACTGGTGGTGAAGTCCCTCCTCCAGGTAATGGGAAGCAGATGTTGGCAGCCCCTTCTGGCCTCCAGAGGACTGTGTACCTGGGCTGCTCACGTCACAGCAGTTGGAGCAAGAATTTCCATGAGCTTTTAAATCGAAGGTTGTCAAAGAAACGGCCTCCCAGGGCTTCCAGATGTTCTGCGGCTTGTTTCAAGCAGGAGGTGGGCAGCTAATGGGGGCCTTCAGGGACTGAAAGAGGAAGAGTGGGGTCAGGGATAACACTAGGTTCCTTCCAAGGGGCCTGACCAGCAGGCAAGGTGTGGGGCCTGAGAGGTGGCAAGCTGTCAAGAAAGCGGCGCGGGCTTTGCAGCCAGGAGGACCTGGTTCAAGTTCTCTGTTTCTCATTTTCTCAGCCTGTGCCCTGAAGTCAAGGGTAAGCCACCTTTCCAGATCCCAGTTTTCTCACCTGTGAAATGGGTGTGGTGTTACTTATCTCACATATATTTGAAGGGTGGGAAGTAGTTTAAGTTAAAGCACAGTGTCTGGGGCATGGTAAATGCTCAAAAAAATGAAGGTAGTTATTAGAAGCGAGCTATGCACAGAGCCTTGTTACCCAGTAAGTCTTTATTGTCGCTGGATGCTGAGCACTGTGACGGGCAAGGAAGTGTAGTCACCTCACAAGACTTTCTACATTTCCTAAGGCCAAGGCCTTGATAAGGTCCAGAAAATTCCTTAACAATCTTTCAGCGACAAGTCCATGCGCAGTTAGGCTTTAGGTACAGTTCAGGGCTCACATTGATGTCACCAAGAGGCAGCTCCTTTTTAGCCTCCACTGACCGGTTGCCAGATTTAAAAAAATAAAAATATGAAATGTCAGTTAAACTTTAATTTCAGATAAACAAGAAGTACTTTTCTTAGTATGAGTATGTCCCGCTAAATATTTGGAAGATACTTTTTTTTTGAGACAGAGTCTCACTCTGCCACCCAGGCTGGAGTGCAGTGGCACAATCTCAGCTCACTGCATGCTCTGCCTCCTGGGTTCAAGCTATTCTCCCACCTCAGCCTCCTGAGTAGCTGGGATTACAGGCACAGGCCACCACAACTGGCTAAATTTTTTGCATTTTTATTGAAAGTAGAAACAGGTTTCACCATGTTGGTTAGGCTGGTCTCCAACTCCTAGCCTCAAGTGATCAGCCCACCTCGGCCTCCCAAAGTGCTGGGATTATAGGCATGAGCCACTGTCCCCAGCTCATTTGGGACATACTTGTACTAAAAACATATTCGTTGTTGAATTAATTAACTGGGCCACCTATGTTTTATCTGGCAGCTCATTGGAGTTCAGCCTTAGGCTGGGTCCTCTGGGATAGCAATAGGGCAGCAAACCTCTCACAGTTCAGACTGGGTTATGTGACTATCCCAAGCCAGTCACTGTGGGCAGGATAACTTAATACATTGGCTGCTATCACCTGGTTTACACACTCCATTCCCAGACTCAGAGTCTGTCTACCTCTAGCTTCTAGAAAGAGGGTGCTTCCCTTAAAGAAAAAGCAAGTACTGTAGATAGTACTGTAGATGGGGTATATGAAAGGAAGGAAAAACAGGATCTACTGTGAGCAGATGCAAGGAGGAGAGATTCTTAAACCAGAGGTAGGGATGTGGGTATCCCCCAGCTCCGATGAGTGGGGTAAGCCCAGTTTTACCAAGAAATAAAAGTAGATCTTTGAGAAAAAGAACCCAGGTTGTCCTGGTTGACTCTTTGACAGCATCTCTGGGTAAAACCACCTGCAGGATGTCCTGCCCTAATTCTTTTCTCTGAGGCTCAGCGTTCCCATCAACAAAATGAGTGTAAGAATTCAAACTTCTGGCCAGGCATGTGGTGGTTCATGCCTATATCCCCAGCATTTTGGGTGGCCGAGGCAGGTGAATCACTTGAGTATCAGAGTTCGATATCAGCCTGGGCAACATAACAAGACCTCGCCTCTAAAAAAAAAAAGAAAGAAAGAAAATTCAAACTTCTTGGGTGGAGTTGTGAAGATTATCTGAGGTTCAACTGACTCCTAACTTGAGACCCAGTTAGTTATTACATAATAGTCACAAATTCAGTTGGCAGCACTCAAAAATTTATTTCCTAAGGGCAGAGTTTTTACAAAGTGGGGTTCCAGTCCCAGTCATCTATTTCATTCCTTGACAATGCCAAAATTAATTGTGATTGCTTGTTGTGGCTTCTCAGCCTCAGCACTGACATTTTGGGCTGGATACTTCTCTCTTCTACCCTGTGCACGGTAGGATGTCTAGCAGCACCCCCAAGCCCCACCCACTACAAGACAATAGCAGCTGCTTCTTAGCTGTGACAGCAGAAATGTCTTCCAGACGTTGCTAAATGTTCCCCTAAGGTGTAAAGTCGTTCTCTCCTCTGAGAACCACTGTGATAATAGCATAAAATACAAATATATATTCTTATAGACATGTATTAAGCTATTGCGTCGAATGTGTGCCATAAACCCTATATTATGCATATCCCATTGGGGAAGCTTATCTATGTGGGCTGAACCAGCTGAGGTCTCTTAAAATAAAGTTCATATAAATTGGAGGGAAGACACCACTTCCTGAAGTAGGCAAGCCCAAGTGTCTTCCTGCCGCTAGGGACTTTCAAACTGCATTAAAAATAAGAATCATCTGTCTCAAAAATGTTTCCTTGTCAAGTTAATTGAATGGAGGGGAGATGGGGCAATGCCCAATCGCCTCTTCTGCTTCCGTTTTAGCAAGAGCCAAAGGGCTTCTTGGAGCAACATCAGGATTTGTGTAGTGTTGGTGTCTTGAAGTCATGCTTTACTTTTTAATGATTCTTTTTAAGTTATAAAAATAAGGCCAACAGCCAAGCCATGGTGGGTGGGAGGGAGGGATGGGGGTGTCTGCAGGTAAAGACCAGGAAGACAGCAAAATTCAACTGAAGGCTGTCCTAGACCTTGTATGAAAACCGCGGTTGCCTCTCACTAGCTGGTGTCCTTGGGCTAGTTACCTAATCTCCGGCAGGGCTGACTTCACCAGCCTGTGTCCCAGGCATTCACTCAGGGCCTGTGATCAGGACACCTCACTTGGTTTAACACTCTGCTGTGGTTTCCGTCTTGAAGTTCTTAATTTTTGAACCAAGGACCCCACACTTTTATTTTACACTGGATGTCCTAAATCATGCGGCCAATCCTGCTCTCTGAACTCAGGTTTTACATCTGTAAAGTGGGGGTCATGACACCCTCCCATTGCAAGACGACTGTCAGAGTTACACACTAGTCCAGGGGCTGACAGTTTGCAGCACTGCAGGTCCCTGCCTGGCCATCCCAGTGGCTGAAACGACAGTGGCTGCAGTCATTTTCAGGCCCCATCTCAGAAGGAAGTCTTTAACGATGGGCCTGAGACCATGACTCTGAGCTTCCGGAACCTTTGAAATTCTCTCTGTTTATTATTTTTGTGACTCCCATCTGTTTCCTGTAGCAATGAACTCTTTAAATGAAAAGGTCTGTGGACTGGGGGGTGGAGCAGGAGGGCAGCGGGGAGACTCCACCCTCCAGGGCAGCCTGGCCAGGAGGAGAGTCCCCAGGGGAGAGTTGGCAGAGCAGAGAAAACAAGCAGCATCCCCAGAGTGCCTGCAAGGCAGGAAGGAGGACGGCCTTCTCACGTTGCACCCTGTTCAGCTTTCCGAAGAGGGAGACAAAGGTGGAGTTGGAGCCGGTCCTCAGATTTGCGTGACCCCATGGCCCATCTTTCGCCTCCCTCTACACGCCATGAGCTTCTGTAATTAAAGGGCTCCTGGGGACTGTGGGTCACCATCGCCCCACCTCTGCAGATGGACCCTGGCAGGTTCAGGGAGGTAGAAGTGCTGAGGGGCCCTGTCCTCGTGTCCTTTCTATCACTGCTACTCCAGCAGGCGTCCAGACCCCCACCCCATCTCCACAGTTTGCAGATGGCCTGAGATGCTGAAACAGGAACATCCATGAGGCAGAAGTAGAAGGTGCCAGACAAGCCCTCGGGATGTGACTGGAGGTTCTCCTCTGGGCTAGGAGGTCCCACCAGCCATCCACAGAAAGGACCACCCTTGCAACTCCCGTGTGTTGATGCTGGATGGTAATGCAGTAATAAGCTGGAGGGTGGGGGGTGCTGACTGAGAGCCCTTGGGCATCGTTGGTGGGTGACCCAAGTCCCCTCTCCAGGAGGGGGTGGGCAGTGCCTGGAGGCTGAGTCTCCTCCAGCCCACATGGCCTCAGGACCTCTCTCCTTTATTGTGTCCCCTCCATCTCTCTTCCTTCCCCACCCAGAAGAAACCTTGCCATCTCCAGGCCCAGAAATTCAACTTGTTCCCAGCTCTCCTCCCCACTTCCATCACCGATGCCCATCAGTCCTTTTCATTTCATCCCCGCAGGCCTAAGATTTTGCAACTCCAAGGCCAAGAGCTGACATTCTCTTTCTCCGAGTTGCTGTTGGACCATCCTCTCCCGAGGCACTGAGAACAAAATGCACACAGCAGCCAGTATGGAGGAGGGGACAAGGGTAGAGAGAAACACCAGGAACAAAAACCTCATGCCTTCATACTTCCAGAGTCACCCACCACCCCACTACGTGCTCTTGAGGATTTACGGCGAGTCCCATGATGATTTTTTTTTTTTTTTTTTTGCTGATTTGTTTCACACGAAGAATTGACCTATGCCTGTGGGAATGTATCACCATAGAAAATCATCTCTTAGGTGACAAGATGCTGGAGGAAGGAGAGGTCCCCTTGCCTTGTGCCTCAAGACACCAAACTATCAAAGGAGGCACGGGGAGAGACCCAAAGTCCAGCATTACCTGGGCTGGTACTGATTTCTTGAGCCTGAGACCAATCAAGTCTTCTCAGCCCCAGGCCCCTCTTCCTCCACGCTCTGAAGATGACCATCTGAGGCCTTTAGAAAGTCACTTTATGAGACAGTGGTCTCATAATAGTGGTCCATAGGTAGTGGTCACCACAGAGTCTATGATGAAGCCACAAGGGAATTTGTGAGAGTTTTAATGCTCAACGAGGAAGCCTACTTACAAGGAAGTTAGACATGCTTCCATCCTGAGCTTCTTTCAATGGCAGCATTATTTAGCCAGTACGTTTTAATACCTCCATTAATTAGCATAAAAATATTTTGGAAATGTCCTCACCCACCTTGGGAAGGCTTCCAGCCGGGTCACAAGGGGAAGTCTTCTCTTTTCCCCTCAGTAAGCGGGACCAGCTGCAGGTAGACTCACCGTGGTCTGCCTTCTTGTTGGTGAGAATAACTGTCCAACCAGCAGCACCAAGGCAGTTCTGAGAATGAAGGAGCTTGCTCAGTGACTAATCTGGGAAATACAGTCCCTCATCCTAATGTAGAAGGTATCTCCAGTTCGTGACTTTGCTAAACTGCACCTCCTTTAGTCATTTCATGCCAGTTCAACCCCTTTCAACAAACACATTTTCCAGTTCAGAGCTGGAATGGCCTTGGGAGGTTTTGGAGGCCTCATGTACATAGAAGGCTGCCACAGATTTAGCCATTAAGTCTGTATTCTATGCAAAAGGAAAGTGGGGAGATCCTGAGCAAAAGGGGCCATATCTGATGACTCAGTCTCCATTTGGGGGGCTTTTCTGGAAATCCCTTACAACAATGTAGACTTACGCTTCCACAACAGACACTACCGGTGCCTGCCCTACCCACATCCCCTTGGCATTGATCATCTGGGCCCCACAGAACCTTCCTTCTACAAACACCTTTCTTTAGCCCCAGTCGCTTGCTCAGGTTGTCACACAGAGAGGCCAGAGTTAGCTGCCCAGAAGCAGTGTCAACCAATGACAGACAGTGGTTGGTGGGCAAATACCCCAGCTTTCTGGCCTTCGGGTGGGAAAATTGTACAGCAGCTCTCAAAGGTTCCCAGCAGGATATGGCCCCAGTGTTGCCCCCAGCAATAATGTGCTGCTCACTCACACTCTCTGCACTTGGCTTCTCTTCCTTGTCTCATTTCCCCTTCCAGGAACCACCTTCCAAATAAGCTACTTGCCCTTGACTCTTGCCTTCAAGGAGTCTGTTTCTAGGAGCCCAAACTAAGATGACCCCGTGGGACAGAATGCATCACATGACCATCTCTGGCTGCAAAGGAGTATGGAAAGTGGGATGTGTTTGGCAGCTACATCCCTGCTCCCAGCAACATTGGGGTTCTCTTGGCAAGGAGGGAAGAGGTACTGAGTGAGCATTCAACAATCCCTAACACGCCTACTCCATGCTGGGCACAGAACTTCAGTGGTGACCAGGCATGGCCTCTGCCCTCAAGGGGCTTCCAGTCTCAAAGAGGGGCAGCCATTATACAGCTATGGGCACTACGAGGGCATGGTGGGTGCAGCCTTTGAGGAGCGCTCATTCTGAATGAGGCTCTGTCCTAAGAGCTTGCATGCATGATAACATGGAACCTCCCAGCACCTTCTGAGGCAAGGACTATTTTTACTATTTTCCTCCTACAGTTGAAGAAGCTGAGAATCAGGGAGGTTGAGTAACTTGCTCAGGAAGACAGGGCTCGTATGTGTCAGAGCTCAAACTTGAAACTCAGTTTGACCCCAGGAGCTAGTGACATCTCAGCAACGCATGCAAAGATAAGCAGCATTGAAAAAGGTGGAAAACATGTGAGAGTTCAAGAGAATAGCACGTGCTGAGGCCGGGAGGCTTGAAGTTCCATGAGACCACACAGGCACACAGGCTATAGAAGACTGTCCAGGCCTCCTCAAGTGATTTGTCCCTAGCAGAAAGGGAACCACAGCTTGAAAGGAGCAGTTCAGGTCCCCAGAGTTGAACCCTCCTCTAGGGGATATGGGCCACCGTTCTCTCTTGCTTAATCGCTCACTCCCTTACACACACACACACACACACACACACCATCCCATCTTCTCCCCTCCACACTACACTACCATGCTCACCACCTCATAGATACCTACTCCAACACGCCACTTTGCTCGAACCCCAGTTCACTACATTGGCTTTATGTTACCTCTATGTCAAGTCTGGAATGACCCACATTTGCACCAGGAACCCTCCAAGTATGGCCTTCAGAATTCAAGAGTCACATATTGAAATCCCAACTCAGGGTTAGCTGTGGCAAGTCATGCAGTCTGTCTGCGCCTTTGTTCTCTCATTTGTAAAATGGGAGTTAAAATACCCACCTCACAGGGTTGTTGTAAGAACCTAATAAGAATGTATCAGCAAAGCACATGATTGCAGAACTCCACTATTTTTTTTACTATTACTAATACTAGCACCTTTGAATAACTGACCTTATGTTTTACTGCTCCCCAATACTACCCCAAATTCTGCAATGTGTATTCCCACGGCCCTTTCTTGCCGCAGCTGTTCCCACCTGCAACGCCTTCCCTTGCCATCTGGACCTATTCCAGCTGTTCCCTCATTAAGGCCCAAGTTATTGCTATTGCTCCTTTGGCTCAGTGGACCCCAAACTTGGCTGCACATTAGAATCATTTAGGAGCTTTAAAAAATCCCCACACATGGGCCACAAAGCAGCCAATTGCATCACAATCCTGAAGACGGGCGGGCCCAGGCACGAGTAGGTCTTCACGTGCCCCCCAGGTGATTTAGATATGCACAACAGGTGCTTTAACACCTGCCTTCTACAGAGGCCTGCAGCTTGGCCCAAATCCGCCCAGTGACTTTCACTGTGTGATAACTGGCTTGTGTGTCCTTGCAAGCTGGAGTTCCACGAACAATCCCACAGAGCATCTTGCAAGCTCTGAGCCTCCCTTCCACCTCAATCAAGACTTGTTTGTCAGGACGTTGGTGGACACACAGCAGGCTCATTTATCTCCATCTCTCTTCTCCTCCCCACACCCCTTTCTTCTCAGTGGAGGCCATCGCTCAGATCCCCCAGGAGCGGTCCTCTATCTTGTCCACATGCTGCTCTCAGTAGGGACTCCTCAAAGCAAGTCCAAGGGTCCTGTGCTGCTCTCCAGGCAGCCTGCCCCTAACACTGGCAGGGTCAGAGGGCCTTGTGTGTGGCGTGTGCACGCCCAGCAGGTGCCTGACCAGCCTGCAGCTGGCTCCATCCACCCCAGCCCTGGCAGTAGCTCCTTGGCCTTGCCTCCCGCAGGGTGCATCCTCAGGAAGACCTCAGGGGGAGAACAGCATGTAAGCTGTTGCAGATGGAGTCTATTTTCCAAAGACAGCCCTAGAAGTATCTCCCATCCCATAGATTCTTCTTATAATGTGACCTTACCCATCCACCTCAAGAGGAGTAGAGTCTCTACCTCCACCTCTTGAAACCAGATGAATTTTTGTGACTCCCTCAGGCCATAAAGCATGGTGAAGTGACACTGTGTGACTTCCAAGTCTAGGTCATAAAAGATGGCTCAGCTTCCTCCTGGTCCTCCCTCTTTGAACCTTGTTGCCAGGCTGTGAGGAAGCACCAGCCACATAGAAGGGCCATGTGTGGATCCTCTGGCCACAGTGCAGCCAAGGTGTCAGCCCCAGCCAGATCAACTGCAGATATGAGTGATTCCAGCCCAGCCACCCTCTGACAGGACCTCAGGACAGGAGCAAGGAAGAGCCTCTCCACTGACCCAGTCAGCCCCCAGAACCCGGAGACGGTTGAGAATAGTATTGAAATGACTGGTGCTTCCTACCCCTAAGTTTAGGTGGCTTATGACACGGCAACAGATAACTGATGCACAGGTCCTGAAAGTGGGATGGAGACCTTTGGGGCAGGAACTTCGTGGGTCTCTAGGCCCAGCAGATCTTCCGCCTGGTGGAAAGGAGGCACGGCTGTAGAAGGACCAGAGTGAAGCCTTCTGAAGTGCGGGGCCCAGCAAAGACCTAGTGGTCTGAATCTAAGGGTGCACCCAAACATCCACCTCGAAAGAGGTTCGGGGTGACAATCCAGATTGTGGTTCTCCAAGCTGAAGTCGCAGTCCTGCCTCCTGCGTGGTGGAGGTAGAGCACAGTGTAAACAAGCTGGGCTTAGCAGTTAGAGCAGTGCTGTCACCCGAACACATGTTTGACTTGGCTCCTGCTGTGTTTTTTTAAGAAAAGGAATGTGTTGCCAACATTGAAAAATTAGAAGACTTCAAAGAAAAACCTGTAGATGTGTAAATATGTGTTTTCTCCCCGATTGTAGAAACAAACATGCTAAGATTTTCTTTTGAAAATCAGACAAGCTGGCCCCCAGGGTACACATTTCCCTGCAGCAACAACTAGCTGGAGGTGGGTAATAGATGGTGTGTTCCATCCCAGTGGGCCCCAATCCCCACCCCTCCCTAGTGCCTTCAACTTACCAGATTTTACTCATCGAATTAAACCACCCAGCCCCTGTAGGCATTTGATTTTACGAGTCTCAAGATACATTTGCTCAGCTGTGCACCCAGATCCCTTCCTTCCTGGCTGTATGATTTTTAGCCAACTTACTTTTCTCTACCTGTGTTTTCTACCCTGTAAAACTATGATACACCTGCCTTGGAGCACTGGGGTGAGAACTAAAGTTAAAATGCATGGGATGGCTGGGCAGTGGCTCATGCCTGTAATTCCAGCACTTTGGGAGGCTGAGCAGGGCAGATCGCTTGAGCTCAGGAGTTTGAGACTGGCTTGGGCAACAGGGTGAAACTCGGTCTCTATTAAAAATACACAAATTAGCCAGGTGTGGTAGCATGTGCCTGTAGTCCCAGCTACTTAGGAGACTGAGATGGGAGGATACCTGAGCCTGGGAGGTCCAAGCTATACTAAGCCATGATCAGGCCACTGCACTCCAGTCTGGGTGATCAACTGAAACCCTGTCTCAAACAAAAAAAAGAAAGAAAGAAAGAAAAGCATGGGAAACACTTGTCCCAGCATTTGGCATATCATAAGTACTTTATATAAATAGTTGCTATTATCATCACTGCAGTTATTTTTGCTATTTGAGTCCTTGGGCCTAATTCCCTGCCTGCTATCTCGCTCAGCCCACACAAGCTGTCTCCCAACACCCTGCTCTGCAAATCTATCCCCTGGGCCCAGGAAAGCCACAGGGACGGAAGCAGCCCTGAGCTGCAGCCTTGCCTTTGAATGTAAATATTAGCGTTGGCCCAGCCTGGGATTGCTGGAGGCAGAAGAGCGAGCATGCTAGAGTCTCAAGTGGCACATCTGCCGGAGCGGTCAGGCACCAGGCCCAGCCCAGCCTGGCCCTCCAGCACTCCGGGTTGCTTACAGGATGGTCGGAGCTGGGGAGAACTCAGTTGCCAATATTTGCACCCCCATCCCACACCCTGCTACCAGGAAGGGTCAATCTGAGCACCTCCGTGAAGGCCGCAGGCCCAGGCTCTCTGATTGCAGCAGAACAAGAGCTGAGGCTGGGATTTAGGGTATTGGCTTTGATGATGATCACACCAGAGTCGGGGACAGCAGAACCAAGGCTTCCCTCGGGGAGAACAAGTCCAGGAAGGAGGCAATTGGCTTCTGCAAGTCAAGCTGAGTGACTTGCTTCAGCTGTAATTATCTGATTATTTCAGGCAAAAGCAAAAAAACCAAAAGCCAAAGGCTTTGGATCCAGCTGCTGAGTTTCAGCTATTTGTCACTGGCAGCAGCCAGACACCCACCCTGGCTCCTCATAGCTATTGAGTATGGACAGGGAGGTATCGTCATACCTGGGGCTCTAACAGGCACAAAAAGTGAGGCGCAGTCATGTGCTCTTATCTTCTCTTTCAACAGTAAGACTTCAGCAGATTTCCTCAGTACTGGGTCCTGGATATGACTCAGCAGCCATCTCCTCTGCTTCTCCTTGAGAGAGGCGGTGGCTACAAGGGTGGCCTTGGGGGTTAAGTCAGGCCTGGGCTGCATTCTTGCCCTGCTACTTACTAGCTGTGTCATCTTGGGCAAATGTCTTAACTTATCTGTGCTTCAATTTCCCTACCTGTAAAATGGGGATAATAGTACTTACCCTACAAGTTGTTTGGAGGATGAAATGAGATGCTCTTGTACCAATTAGACAGGGCTTTGTGCCTGGCACCTAGTAAATCACTGACCAGCCCGTGAATAATCAGTCATGTCCCCACATTAGTTCAATCAATGTCCACCTCTCCCACAACACAGCAGTCACACCACGTGTACATAATGGAATACTATGAAGCAGTTAAAAAGGAATGGGCCTCCCCTTTGTTATTATGTGGGAGGATTTCTTAGCAGAGGCTGGGATGAAGCAGGTCCTTTGGGATGGGCTAGTGGACATCCAGGGATGACTGATGAGTACAGCTTTCTCGGCTCATCTGGTGGTCCCTGTGGGTGGGCAGCCACTGCAGGCTGATGCGCAGATGCTCATAATGGTGGCTGGATATGAAGACCTCAATAACCCCAGGCCCACACCATGAAGCCACCCCCGGTCCCAACTCAAGCATCACCCCCAATATCCGTGGACGCAGTAAGTTTCTACCAGGGAATGGGGGAGAATCCTTCTCCACTCAACTTGTTGCCAAACCAGGCAAGTGCTCCAACTTGACAGAATTACCAGCAGTGAGTGAACAGTGACGGATGAACCGAGAGGTGAGTGCGGACAGCCAGCCTGCAGATCTGTTTCCCAGCTCCAAGATTCCATCTGGGCTTCCCCCCAACAAAACAGGAATTTATCTGCAGAGGTGTCGGGAGTCAATTTTATACCCCTCAGCCTTTCGTGAGCAGCTGAGGAACGAGGAGGGAGACCTGGGCAACAAGCCCCTTGTCACCACCCTGAACATCTTCTCACCCAACAAGGCTCCCACGTGACCCAATTCTAGAGGCCACTGGAGGATCTTGAGGGGAAAAGGAGGTCTGGAAATGTGGTTGTTTAGTAAAAGGGATTGGCTATCTTAGAGGTGAGTGGAAAATAGTCAACTTCAACCCAGTGAGAAAGTATTCTTTCTGCTGGCATTCTGTCTTATGAGTCTCCCCGGCCAGCCTCATGCTTCCGCAGCCCTCTAAGGATGGGAATTGCTTGTGTGGGAGCCACTGGTCCTGCTGGGGAAGGCTCTTAAGATGATAAGACTGGAAGGCTCTCTCTCAAGTCAGCATTGTGTGGCTGCAGAAAAGCCAGGTGGTGCCCACACGTGTGCAGCTATGGGAGCTGTTTGACCTCTGGAGCTATCACACTGCACAAGGGATAGGGGTTGGGGAAGGGGGCAGCAATAAAGGCCTTCCTAGCCTCCCCATTGACACTCTGTATGAGCTGCTAAGTGACCAGGAAGCTCAGTGCCTGGACGGTCCACCCGTCAATTGGACTGGTGGGACTCAAGCTGGAGTCCACCTAAAGATCACTGTCCATATGTCTTCCATGGAATGTTTCAGAAAGCTGGCCTCCCAGAAGTAGAACTCTAGGTCAAAGGGCATGCCATGAAACATTCTGATAGACACTAAGAGCTCTACCAGTTTTCACTTGTGTCAGGCAACTTTTACTGTGTAACAACCTTGAACTCTCCACTGGAGAGAACCACAAGCATTTATTTTCTCACTTACTTGCCTGCTGTTCGGCTGGGGTTCAGCTGATCTAGGCTGGACATGGCTGGGCTGGGCTCTGGACTGTGTCTCTCAAGCTTCTTGGACCAGTAGCTCCCTGGGGAGTGTTACTCTCATGATGAAAGTAGAAGCCGAAGAGGGACAAGTGGGAACTTTCAAGTCCTCTTCAGGCCTAAGCTCAGAACTGGTGCCCCTCACTCCTGCCCTCATTCTGTTGGGCAAAGCAAGTCACGGGGCCAAGCTGGATGTCAACTGGATAGGAGGTACACCCCTCCCATAGAGGCTGGAGTAGGGGAGGAGTGAACACTTGCTGAACCACAGTCTACACACCTCCCTATTGTGTGTGTGTCTGCTTATGCTCACAGACGTGTACAAAGAGGTATGTACAAAAATGCTCATTGCAACACAGTTTGTGATATTGAAATTTAGGGGGAAAACAAATACCCATTCACAGGGACTGATTAAGGAAGCCATGCTGCGTGAGTACAGGCACCACCTCAGTCTTGCTATCCAGCCCCTGGGAGATAAGAGAGAGAAAAGGGAGCCACATTCACAGGGTCTTGTCAATACAGAGTGACACAACCCAGGACACCAGGCTCCCTGTTGGCCTTCCCTCCTCCTCGGGAGAGATGAGAAAGGAGATGGGGAAGGGCAGAGTCATTGCCTATGTTGTCATGATGTTTCTTCCAAACCTCTAGAGCTGCATGATCCAATATGGCAGCTGCTAGTCCCATGAGGCTATTTTAGTTAAAATTCAATAAAATAACAGATCCAGCTCCTCGGTCACAGTAACCACATTTCAAATGCTCAGCAGCCACGTGGTTACTGTATTGGGCAGCACAGATGGAGAAGGTGGCTGTGCATGAGGAAAGCACCGCTGGGCAGTGCTGCTTCCACCTCTCACAGATGCTCTCAGGTGGACGGACCAAGGAGCCCACCCCAGGCCTTGCACCTGGAACAGGAGTTGGGGGTGGGAGTGATGAACCTTATTCTTCTGTTTCGAACATCATTAACTTTTCATTTAACAAAATCTGTGATTCACAACATCGCAGGAGGCCACTGGAAGGTGTCAGCAGCTCCATCTCCCTTCAAATGGGATTGGTGGGGAATGGGCTTCACACTGGCTGAGCAGTCCTGGGCCACTCCCTTCTAGGGTAGCTCTGCTCTGAAGCAAGGACACTTTCTTTCATTGTTCCTTATTGTCCCTTGTAAATAAGGTGGTATCTTGGTATGTTTGGGCTGCTATAACAAAATACCACAGACTGGGTGGCTTGAAAACAACAGAAATTTGTTTCACACAGTTCCAGAGGCTGGAAGTCCAAGATCGAGGCACTGACAGGTCCAGTATCTGATGAGGACTCTCTTCCCGGTTCATAAACGACATTTTTTTGCTGTGTCCTCACATAATGGAAGGGACAAGGGAGCTCTCTGGGGTCTCTTTTATAAGGGCACTAATCCCAGTCATGGGGGGCTCCACCCCCATAACCTAATCATCCCCCAAAGACCCCACCTCCTAAAACCATCACCTTGGGGGTTAGGAATTCACCACTTGAATTTGGGAGGAACACAAACATTCAGCCATAGCAGGTGGAAACTTTCTGATGGCTCTGAAAAGATGGCTTCTGCCCCTACCATTGCACGAACTTGTTCTGTGGTCCTCTGTAGGCCAAATTTCCGTTCTCAAACTCGTGGCCTTCTGTGATACCCAGCACTCCAACCCACTCCCTCCTAAAACCTCTGACCGCCTGTGATTTCCTTCAGAGAGCAGACCCTGCAGCACCGTGGCCCCAGGGCTCTACCCCAGCTTCTTCCTTGCTCCTCTCACCCCCGAGTTGGCCAGCTGATTGATCATGGGCTGCATTCTGCTCACAGGTGTGGCTTATTTGGCCCATACAGTGCTTTTGCAAATGCACGGCCTCAAAAAAAAACAAAAAAATTCACATGAAAATTCAGATTTCTGGCTTCCCTCGATGAACCAGAAGCTCTTGCAAGCCTGGGCCTGTCTCCCACATGACAACACACTGACACTGACAGAAACTGGGAGATGCCCCTGTGTCTTTTGGCAGTGACACTCGCACTTTATTTTGCCATTGGCCCTACTGCTCCCTGAAGCAACCCACTTGACCGCGTGGGCACTGGAGTGAGGAACTCTGTTCTCTCTGTTCCAGCAGCTTCACCTTACCACTCTCTGGGGTTTCCAGGGTTCTTCCATGCTGGACTTTTCACTACACCTCTTGCCTGCATTTCCATCAGGGACCTAATCCTCACATGGACATCCAGAAACACCTCAAGCTTCTCCCACACCAAGCTACTATCTTCCCCTTCCCTTGCAGGTGGCTCCTCCCACCCTGTCTCCACACTCCCACACAGGCCAAAACACCCAGAACATCCTCATGCCTCCCTCTCCCCACTAGATACCACAGTGCTCCCCACTCCATCTCCACAGCACAGTCTGTCCTCACCTGGAGTAACCCAACAACTTCCTAACTGGCCTCCCTAATAACAACAGCCAACATCCCTTCATTCACTCAGCAACTCTTTAGTGAGCACCTATTATGTGCCAGGCACTATCCTAGGGGTAGCGAGCAAAACTGACAAAAATCTCTGTCCTGGTGAGGCTTCCATTCTAGTGGAGAGAGAATGAGAAAAAAGATATTGGTATGTTTTACAGCAATAGGTGCTATGAAGAAAAAATCAAAAAGAGGGAAAGATAGAGGGGGGAGCATTATTTTAAATAGGTAGTGAGGAGTAGCCTCAATAAGATGACATTTGAGCCATAATCTGAAAGAGCTGAAAGTGAGCCATGCGATCAGCAACAGGAAAAGCAATGTGAGCCAAGGGAACAGCAGCTGGAAACTTCAAGGTAGTGTGAATATGCGCCCAGGATGTTCAAGGAACAGCGAGGAGCTCGGTGTGGCTGGAGTGGAGTAAACCAGGCCAGGGTGGGTGAGTCAAGATGAGTCAGGGAGGTAAGCACTGGAGAGGGAGTTGCAGAGAGTGTAGGGCATTGGAAATCACTTGAAGCAAGAATTTTGGTTTTGGGGCTCAGAGAAATGGGCTGTCACAAGAAGGTTTTGGGCAGAGGCGAGAGATGATCTGACTTACATTGTAAGGGGATCTCTCTGGGTGTTGTGTTGAGAAGAGACTAAAAGGACCAGGACTGAGGTAGGGAGAGCAGTCAGGAAACTGCTGCAGTAATGCAGGCTCCCACCAGTATGTAGCAGTGAAGGGACGGGGGAGGGAGGGAGAAGGCATAGCTTTCTGAACCCAAAAGAAAGTAGCACCAGACAGGTCTGCAGACACCTTAGATGTGAGATATGAGAGAAAAGGAGGAATTTGAGCATAATGCCAAGATTTATGGCTAAGCATCTCCAAGGATGAAGTTACCATTAACTAAAATGGTGAACTTGCCATGTCCCAAACACTGAACACAAATGCTTTACTTGAATTTTTAAATTAATTCTCCTCCAAGCCTGTAAGGGTGAGTCTAGTACCATGCCAGTCCACGCAATGGATAGATTAAATCTGCAAAACCATGAAGGCAGGGCTGGATGCTCTATGGGTTGAGCTCACAGCTCCTGAACCAGCCTGTCTGGCTCCAATCTTGTTTCCATCCTTCTCCAGCTCCTTGATACAGGGCAGGTGATTTCACTATCGTATTGGTTATGGATGTATAATAAACCACCCAAACTTAGCAAGAATCATTCGATTATGATCACTCCTGGTTCTGGGGGCTGGCTGGGCTCAGCTGGGTGATTGTTCCTCAGAGTCATTCATGCAGTTGTAGTCAGGCAGGGGCTGAGGCAAGAGTCATCTCCAAGTCTTCCTGACCTACACGTCTGCTGCCTGAACTGGAAAGACTCAAACTGCTGGGACTAGAGTGGCTGGGGCTCCTTGGGGCTCTTTCTCTCTGTGCATGTGGTCTCCCTACACGGTCTCTCCAGCATGATGGCTTCAAGGCAGCCTGGCTTCTTTCACAGTGGCTCAGGTCTCCAAAGACACTTGCCTCAAGAGAGACAGAGCTAGGTAGAAGCTGTATCACCATTTTAATCTAGTCTCAGAGGTCACACGTGCCATCTATACCTCATTCTAATCCCTTGCAATCAAGTCACAAATCCCAGCCTATATTCAAGGGGAAGGGAATTAGGCTTTACTTCTCGAAGAGCGTATCAAAGAATTTGCAGGCATGTTTTAAAACCACTATAACAACTTCTGTCCCTCAGTTTCCACATCTGAAAAATGAGAAAAATGATAATACAGTCTACCTCAACAGATTGTTGCAAGGATGACATGAGATAATTCAGGTGAAGCATTTATATAATGTTCTATACATAGTAAGTACTTGCAATAAACACACACACACACACACACACGGTTAATCATTTCACTTAGATCAAAATCAAGTAACTTTCTTTTTAATTGATATATCATGGTTGTATATATTTGGGGATCACATGTGATATTTTGATACAAGCATACAGTTTGTAATGACCAAATCAGGATGATTGGGATATCCATCACCTGAACATTTATCTTGTTTTTGTGTTGGGGAAAAATCAAGTAACTTTCAAGTCAACAATCTACCTTTCCTCAACTCTTCAGATATTCTCCTGGGTTTTGGCTTAAGCTTTCTGGATTCTTTGCAGGCACCAGCCAACCCTGGAAGGGACTCCCAGCTGAGCAGCACCTGGCTTGGCCTGGGAGTTGGGCCTCCAGGTTTTGCTCTGCACCTGGCAGCTTGGGGTTAACTCACTTCTGGCTTGTTAGTGAATTCAATTGCTGAGAGCAAACACAGGTCTCCGGTTTCCAGCCAAGCTCCCCTGCTCCCCTTCCAAGGAGCCATGTCAGAAAAGGGAAATAATTAGTCATTAAAACAAATGCTCAGGAACATGACAAACGTCAAGCCCCAATCTCACAGCTGGGTGATATCCTGACATTTAAAACAGTTCCACAGCCTCCTCCTGATGCTCAAGATGCATCATCCATCTGGTTTCCAAAGTCATAGCTGGTGGCCCAGAGAACCCTCAGGCTGTCCTGCTGAGTGCAGAACCAGCATGCCCTGGGGTTCTGTCGATAACTTATTCTTAGTCATTTATCTGGCAGAAGTGGCATCACACAGATTGCCCTGTGCTAACAATGTCGAAGTCATGGTCCCGCCTCCCAACCCACTTATCTATCCATCCATCCACCAATGAACCCACTCATCCTCCATCTATTCAACCATCCATCCATCTATATACCAGCCTACTCAGCCACCAATGTATCTGTCCACCAACTTACTCACCCATTGCCTCCATATATTCGCTATCCACCCATCTATATGTCAACCTACCCATCCACCCATTCATCCAACTACTCACCAACCCACCCACTCATTGCCTCCATCTATTCACCTATCCATCCATCTATGCCCATCCATCCATCCATCCATCCATCCATTCATCCCCTTCATCTATTCACCTATTCATCCATCTATATACCAGTTTACCCACCCATTGCCTCTATGCATTCACTATCCTCCCATCTATATGCTACATACCCATCCATCCATCCATCTATCCATCTACCCATCCATCCATCTACTCACCAACCCACCCATCCCTCACCTATCTATTCACCTATTCATCCATCTATACACCAATCCACCCATTGCCTCCACCTACTCACCTATCCATCCATCTATATACCAACTTACCCTTCCATCCTTCCATCCATTCACCAATCCACCTGCCCATCACCTCTACCTATTCATCTATTCATCCATCTATATACCAACACACCCATTGTCTCTCTCTACTTAGCTATCCATCCATCTATACACCAACCTACCCATCCACTCACCAACGCATCTACCCATTACCTCCATCTATTCACCTGTTTATCCATCTATATACCAATCTACCCGTCCATTGATCCAACTATTCTACCATCCACCTACCAATCCAACCCATCTATCATCTACCAGCCAACCCATCCATTCACCCAGTGAGGCAACAGACACTTAATGAGTACCTACTAACTATTCATGTAGTCATTAATTTATCCAGAAAATATTTATTAAGAGCTACCATTAATTCATTCACTCAGCCAACCGGCATGTATAGAGAATTTAATATCTCATTCATTTATTCAGCACTGAGCACCTACTATTTATGTATTCACTTAATAGTAATTAGGCAACAAACGTTTACTTATTTATTCAGTGAACATTTGTGCAGTCATTATTTAGTCAATCAGTCAGCAAGCTGGCATTTAGTGAGCATTTACTAGTGCCAGACCCTGTTCCAGGCACTTGGGATAGTGTGATTATTAGGACAAAGTCCATGCCTTTTAGCAACGAACAGCCTAAGCAAGAAGACAGACCCATCAATAGAAAACTATTGTGCAAGGCTGTTAGTGCATTGATAAAGGCACTCAGGGAGTGCAGGAGACCTCCAAGAAGGTGTATGAAATCCAGTCTGGAAGCTTTAGAGAAGGCTTCCTATGGGAGTCAACAGGTGAACTGTAAGTCACCTGTAGGTGTGAAATTAAACCATCTGAAATCCCCTCTCTGTTTTCTAGTTCTGTAACTTAGGGGTGTGACTTTCCATCTGAATGTCAGTTTCCTCATCTGTGAAGTGGGGATAACAACAGTGCTTACCATACAGAATTGTGAATAAGTGCTAGCTCTTACTATTTCTACTTAAAGCAAGGGTAGCAGTTAGCCAAGGGAGAAGTAGGGGGGAGGGCACTCCAGCCAGAAAGACCCAAAGCAAAGGCCCAGAAGCCACAAAATTGTGAGTGCAGGACCAGGGTATGGAGAGACTAAAAGTAGTTTAGCGTTGCTACAAGCAGTGATAAGACAGGGAAAAGAAGAGAAAAAAGGGGCTGGGGAAAAAGAAGAAAGGGACAAGGGCCATGGAATCTAGGACGGCAGTTCTCAAAGGTTGCTCCTGGAGCACAGCATCGGCATCACATGAGGACTTGCTGGAAATGCAGATTCTTGAGCCCAACCCCAGACCCTGCTGGAGGAGAAACTCCAGGGCCAGTGCCCGGCATCCAGTGTGTTAAGAAGCTCTCCACGTTACTGTAATGCCCTCAAGTATGGGACTCTTGAGACTGGTCCAGGGTGCTGGAAGTTATTCTATATTTGGGGGAGGAACTTGGGAGGAGTCCAGAGAGGCTTCCTTGGGGGGTATTCGTCAACAGATTTACCTTTACTCCCAAATAATAAAATAGCTTTAGTTCCAAGGAGTTGGTGAGGGAACCAAGTGGGCAGGGAGTGTGGGTACCTGAGAGAAAAATTCATCTCTTTTGCTGGCAAAGACATGCCTTGCCTGCTCGCTGTGAAAGGGATGGGGACACGGTGTCCGGGTATGAGGAAGTCCTTGCCTCCAAGACCGTCGCTCCTGAAGGGAAGGGGCAGCTTCTGACTCTTAGCCCGCAACACCAGACCTGGGATCTGCCAGTTCTGGGGTACTATTGCCCTCCCCGCCCCCCGCCCTCTGCCTGTCACATTCAAGGATGTCACAGGAAACAATGTGCCCCTGCGAGGGCCCAGCTGCGTTGGCGGCGGCCTGGCGTCAGGCATCACAATGACTCTCATTTCCTAGGAAACAGGGAGTCGCACTTGTACCTTTGCTGGGAGCCTCCGCATTTGGAGCTGTCATGTGACTCGGGGAGCTATTTTTAGCCTCCCCAGCCCTGTGTTGTAGGAAGAATGATTTGATGAAAATACTAAACTCATTAAAAACCTGGGGGATGGGGAGGGAAAGAAGGGCTGCCAGAGCAGGGAGGCTACAGCCTCCAAGATTCCAACCCAGGCTGAGCAACACAGAGGTAAAGGCAGCAGGGACCTGGTATTTCCATGGGCACTGTGCCCTGGGGAGGGGGGGCAGAAGGGACTATTAACTCTAATACCCGGTACTGCTGGTCAGTCCTATGGGCCAAGCGCTGTGCTCAATACTTTACTGCATCTGCCCCACAATACTCCTAGAAAAGAAGAGCCAACAACATTCCATTTTGCAGATGAGAAAAGTGAGGCCCAGAGGAGTTAAAGAAGTTGCTCAAGGTCATTAGCTAAGAAGCTGGGAATTCCTAGGGCTCAAACCCAAGCTATCTGACCCAGGAGTCTGCCCCTTACCCATCCTGCTGCAAGAAACCCCATCTGTACCCACTCACTGTTCAAAAGAGGGGCATAGGACCAGCATCAGGGGCATGTGACCCGAGCAGTCAAACAGGACCCCACACTTAGAAGGACCCTATGCTTAGTTAATGCTCAGCTGTCACCATCATGAAATTCTCCATGATTTTTTAACAGGGGGCCCTGCAATCTCACTTTGCACTGGGCCCTGCAAATGATGCCAATGCTGCTGGAGAACCCTCCTGCCCTCTTTGCAAGCTCCTCCAATCTGCACACGCAACTAGTTTCTCAACGTTTCTTCCTCCTGTTCAGAATTAAGGGGGAGTTTCTTTGTATTGTGTTCACAGCTAAGATTCAGGGTCTGAAGTCACCCAGGCTTGGGTTCCAATCCCAGCTCTGCCACTTTTTAGCTGTGCACTCCCACAAATCACCTTCACTTTTCTGAGCCTGAGTTTCCCTGTCTATAAAGATGAAGACAGTAATAGTGTCTACCTCTTTCATTGCTGCAAGGATGAAATTTGTGTGTGTGTGTTTGTGGCAATCACTGAGCCCAGCGCCAGATACATAGTAGATACTCAGCTGGGGCTCAGCTGTAACTGTGTGTAAAGAAGGTTAACAGCTTCTGGCTCTGCTCTTGGTTTCTTGCACCATTTAGTACCTTTTCTGCCCTGCCCACTTTTCCCTGGGTGTGTTAGGTGTTTTAAGGGGGTGATTCCCATTGGCTTATGAACCTGCGTCATGCTGCAGCAATTGCCATGGACTCCCCTCGTCTGCAGACATCTGTATTCACTGCCTGGAATCTCTGATGGGGGTCCTTAGCTGTGCCCCCAATGTCAAGTCAGCTGAGTGGACCCCAACGTCTAAGCCAATAGCATGTGATTCCCAAGGATCCTCAAAAGCTCAAATCCTCCAAGAACAAACCCAAGGAAGCCCCAGGTTTCGAGCTGACATAGGGAGACAGTCTTTACCTTCACTCTGTCATTTATCAAATGTGTCCATAGCTAATGTCACGTTCATATGAGCCCTGTGAAATTGGCATTACAACTGCCTTCATTTTATAGATACAGACGAACCTGGAGACTTGCCCAAGGTCACAGCCAGAAGTGGCACAGCCACGATTAGTACCAAAGCCTAACTTCAAGTCTAGTGGGAATGTCAGTTTCCCCCATGCTTGTCCCCTTATCCCACAGAAAAGGGTGACTTCAGCTTCCACCCCAGCCTCTTCCTTCAGAGACTCAGAGCCCAGCCTAGATATGCAGGCAGCGGTGGTGTGGGCAAAAAACAGGCCAGTGGTCTCTGGACACCCGTACAGGGAGCCCCTTCCTTGCTCCCTTAGCCAGAAGTGCTTTAAGTGGCCTTGTCCAAACCAGCTCCTTCTAGCTCTGACCACCCATTTCCCCACTGCAACCTCAGAGGTTCAGCTTGCTCTCCAGGCAGGATCCCCCTGTACAGAGGGACTGAGGAGAAAATGCTGGTGAAGGGGGCAGTGGGAGAAGGTGCTTCAGACAGAGACCAGAGGGTTAGTACGGGTGCTTCAGAACGCAGGAGAAGAGGAAGGATTACAGGGAGATTGTTTTCAGAATCATATTTTGCCTTCCAAGGACATCTAGAATCAGAGAGCTACCAGAGCCCAAGTCGAGTCTGTTGGTGCCTTGCCTATACCCCATCAGCCCTCGCTGCTCCCTGACACCCACAGGTTTCTTGGGCAAGTGCCTACATCCCTCTGTGCATGGCGCCCTCTGTCCAGGAGCGTGCTTGGCCAGGGGAGGACATGGAATTAGCTCCCCAGGAGCAGCCGCAGGGATACACAGGGAGAATGGGCGGCTAAGCACCCAGATTCCTCCATCCTCAGGGGGAACGTTCTACTGTTCTAAGACATGTCCCCCACTGTCTCCCAGGGTCCCTGATGGAAGGGAGTCCCCGTCACCCACAGCAGTAACCTGCTTATTAATGTCCCCTGCTTCTCACATCCTCCCAGAGTTTCCTGGGGTCGCCTCCCACACGAACTACTGGTCCTCAAATCTTCGCCTCAGAGTCTGCTTCCGAGGGAATCCAGCCTAACACAGAAATCATTCATTCATTTGTTCAAGCATTCATTCATGCTTCAGGTCCTCCTTGCCTATCTGTCATTGTATGAGCATGAAAAGTTCATTCTGTGGGCCTCAGTTTCCATCTCTAGAAAATAAGATTTTCCATTCAGGCAACAAACATTCATGGAGCAATGGAGCAACTCCACGTGCCAAGCCTCTGACACCAGCTCCATCTCAGATATCTCTGGATATGAATAAAACAGATGCCTTTACTGAAGGTGTCCCATGTGCCAGACCCTGTACAAAGACCTCCACAGGCATTCTCTTCCTTCCTACCCACAATGACCCAGTAAAGTCGATATTATTAGACCCCTCTCACAGGCAGGGAATTGAATTCTCAGGGAAGCTACGTGTTTTTCCAAGGTGACAGGACAGTCAGTAAGCAGCAGAGCCAAGATCCCAAGCCAGGTCTCTGGAAATCTTGAGTCTGGTAAACCTTGACCTAACCACCAAGCTGCACAAATGCTCATTCTCCCCTTGAACACCAGCTGGTGCAGAGCCTCGAGGAGCCAGGTTCCTCTCACCAGCCATGCAACCACTGTCATTTTTCCATCCAATGGCTAATTTGTGACTCAGCCTTAAGTGGAGGAGTTAAGATGAAAAGGGCTCAGGCACAAGAGTCAATTCCCCATTCCTACCCTTACTCATTCTGTGACCTTGAGTAAGTCAGTTCACCTCTCTGAACCTCAGACTCTTCATCTGTAAAACGGGGTGGTGGTGAGGGTTGGGTCTTTGTATTCTGATTATAAAGTAATGCCCTTTGACTATTATTATAGAATTTAACTCAGACCCAGCCAGGCATGGTGGCTCACACTTATAATCCCCTGCTTTGGGAGGCCGAAGCAGGTGGATCACCTGAGGTCAGGAGTTCGAGACCAGCCTGGCCAACATGGTGAAACCCTGTCTCTGCTAAAAATACTAGTTGCGCATGGTGGTACGTGGCTGTAATTCCAACTACTTGGGAGGCTGAGGCAGGAGAATCACTTGAACCCAGATGGAGGTTGCAGGGAGCCAAGATCATGTCTCTGCACTCTAGTCTGGGTAAAAGCAAAACCCTGTCTCAAAAAAGAAAAAAGAAACTCAGACCCAATTTGTCAGATTCTAAACCCTATATTTAAAGAAACACCACCACCACCACACACTCACGTTTACCTATATACCAATCTAGATGAAGTTATTGATAAAGGCAGTGTCTATGTTTCTAGAAGTTTCCAGAAGTGTCTGAAAATCAATGGGATGGACTCTGAATGCTTTTCCCGTAGAAACAGTGTTCCCAGCCCACAAACGCTTCTTTAAACCACCATATGCCTAAAGGCTGGCTCAGAGGCCCACACCAGCCTCACCCCACCACCAGTTGGATCTTCTTACATGAGAAAAGACTGGGTACAAAAGGCAAACTTCACAAGGCCAAGAACACTATAAGCACTAAGTTTGGGGGCCTCCAAAGGAGGAGGGAGGAGGAGTGGGCAGGATCTTCTAGACAGCAGTGACTAGTGATGTCCACCTGAGTAACACAAGGCTCTGGAGGGAAGGAAGGTCTGACTCTGTCACTGTCTAGCTGAGTGACCTTGGGCAAGTCACCTCTCTGAACTTCAATTTCCTAATTCATGGAATGAGATAACAATACCGCCAGCAGCAGGCGGTTGTTGTGGGGATTAGAAGAGATAATATGTGTAAAGGTCTCAGCTCACCACCCGTGCCTGGTTAAGTGGTAACTCTTGTTGCCTAAGTCAGTGAAGGATGCGGCAAATCATGTTTTCCAAAATACATAACTTTGGCACTCTTCCACCAGGAGGCAGAGCCTGGGTTCTCTCCCCTGGAATCTGGGCAGGCTTGTGACTATGGTGGAAGTGACACTACCCAACTTCCAAGGCCTGGTCATAAAAGACAATGCAACTTCTGCCTGGTTCTTTTGGGATGCTCACTCTTGGGATCCAGCCACCATGCTGTGAGGAAGCCCACATAGCCCATGGAGAAAATGCTGCACATGGAGAAAATCCAAGGTCCCCAACCCACAGCTCCAGGCTGAGCTCCCAGCTGACAGACAGACCTACTTGCTAGCCACAGCCAAATGAGCGAGCCATCTCGAAAGTGTATCCTCCAACCCAGTGCAGCTGCCTCAGCTTCTGTCACATGGGACCTGAGAAAAGCCCTCCTCTCCGTGCTCTGCCCAAATTGCAGATTTATGAGCAAAATATATTATGTTGTTGTAAGTCACTGAGCTTGGAGGTGGTCTGTTTGCAGCAGTAGATAACTGATTCAGACAGGATAAGGGGCTGCCCAAGGTCACACAGCCGCTCAGTGGAACCCAGTCTTGAGCCAAAGTCCCCAGCATCCTGGGGCAATTCTTCTCCCTTTCACAATCCCTATTTAAACAGACAGAAAAGCAGGGCTCAGGGAAGTTAAGATATACACTTAGCTTAGAAGTTAAGGTCACAAAGCAAGTGTTCTGGTTTAATTGTGCACGCTCTCAAAGATGTTTTGAACTCCTAAACTCCAGAACCTCAGAATGTGACCTTATTTGGAGATAGGCTCTTACGGAAGTAATCAAGTTAACATAAAATGATTAGAATGGGCCCTAATCCAATATAACTGGTGTCCTTATGAAAAGGGGAAATGGACAGAGACAGACATGCACAGAGGAAGACAGTGAGAAGACACCAGGAGAATGCAATGTACAAGCTAAAGAACGCCTGAGGCTACTAGAAGCTAGGAGAGAGGCATTCTGGGAAGGCTTCTTGGAGGAAGTGATGCCTAAGTCCTGAAGGATGCATACGAGTTAGCTGAGAGATGATGGGAGGAAAGCATATTCTCTGTAGAGGGGCCAGCTTGGGGTGCCGGGAGTCCTGCTGTAAAGACTGAGAAGCTCACAGTAGCTGGAATGGTGTGTGTGGCAAAGGCCTGGGCTGGAGCAGTGCCTGGAGGCAGGATGAGGATGGCCTTTGTTAATTCAGCAGGCAGGCCGTTTGGATGTCATCCGAGGGCAGTGGGGAGCCATCTGCCTTTTTCTTCTGAGCCTTGTCACCCCAGCGGGAATCCTCTAAGAGCATTTCACACTGTGGCCTGGCCCTCCTCCTTGGAGCCTGGAAGTGAGAGAAATGGTGGGTTTGTGCTCAGCAGGAGAGGAGCTGTCTTTGCAAAGCCCCCTCGGGTCTGGGAATTAAGGGCTTCTGCTGCCGACTTCCATCCTGCAGCCCTTCAAAAAGTGTCATCACTGCCAAGTGCGATTGCAAATAACGAGAGGCCTTGGCAGAGCCACCTGGGGTTTGAGGGAAAGCTGGAAGGCTGGGGGGCATCACTGCGAGGCCCTTGGAGGGCTCCTCACAGGAATCTCTCCTAGGGGGTGGCCCCAAACTGGAGTCCTCTTGCTGCCAGCCCCGGAGGCACTGGGGGGCATCCTTACGTTGTTACTGTTAATAGAAAGGGTTTCTGGATAAAGACACCTCCTCCTACCTCCTGTGGAGCCCAGGGCCTGTAGAGAGTTATCATTAAGATTGCTGTTATCGACAGCAAGGTCCACATGATGTGGAGATTTGGATGCTGTTCTCCTCCGACCTCCGCTACGCCCATAAAAGATAGCTTCTGTGTCTCCCAAAGGCTTCTCGTACGTTCCTTTCAGATATGAACTGCTCAGCCAAACCAGAGCTTTAGAAGTGTTCCTAGGGCCTCCCCAGGCTGAGGAGTGCCTCCACCCGCCCCCCAGCTTCTGGAGTGCCTGTGCTTCCACCAATATCCACTCAACGCCACCAATCCAAAGTCAGTGAATGTTGTCAACAAACATATCAGGTAACCAGTACAAGATAGAGCAGAAGCTGGGAACCTGGGGTAACTGGGGCAGGGAAAACACCTCCCCACCCTCCCCAAAGGCCCCAAAGATGCACACGTGGCTTTCAGTACCAGGGCAGGCACCATGCCAGCCTACGGGCCTCAGGAAGTCAGCCAGTTCTGGCTCTTCCACACACTACCTGCGGCTTTGGGCATATTACTTTAACTCCCAGAACCTCAGTTTCTTCCTTTGGAAAATGGGCATAGCACGGGCACCGACATCATGGGGCTACTGTGAGGGTGCAGGGTGATAACGTCAACAAAGCACCTAGCATGGTGTTGGGCACTGAGAAACCCTCGGTGACTGGAAGCTGAAATAGGGCAGGGTTGGGGTCATGGAGCCAGATGAGACAAGGGGCATGGAAAGAAGCTTCTAGAGCCCCCCTTTGGCCTGGCCACCAAATTGCCTGGTTGGAACAAATGAGCCCCAAGTCGGCAGTCACAGCAGCTACCAGACTCTGCCCTGAGCCCTCTCCACATGTTCTTCATTTCGTCATCACCCAGCCCCAAGCAGGTGGACTCTGTTATCCTCTCTGTTTTAAAGAGGAGGAAGCTGAGGCTCCTAAACCCCAATTAATGTGTCTAATGTGATCACAAGGCTAGCAAGTGGTGGAGTCCAGCTGCTAGAAGGAGGTCCAGAGAGCCCCTCTGCCTAGAGTGTGGCCCGCTCAAGCAGAAAGAAGCCCCAGTCTGCCTGAGATGAACAGCTCTTCCCTCGGGCTTGGAACTCCCAGCTGCTTCTCTGGGCTGGATTCCTGCCAGTGTTCGCCCAGGTAACGAGATCGCCTGGGGAGCCCTGCTGGACTCCAGGGGAAGTTGGGGGGCCCTGGGCAGAGAAATGAAGTGAGCAAGACACCTCCCCTCCCCAGCCTTCCCCTGCTCATCCCTCTCCTCCAGAGGAGCTGGAAGGAGGAGTTGCTGCAAAAAGAGTCCACATCCAGGACACTGCGCTCAGGCTCATGCCAGGAGGGCCGCCCCCTCCCCACCGCCCAGCAAGGGCAGCAACAGGAGGCGGAAACCCTGGGAGCAGAGCGTGGGGGCCGGCCCAAGGAGTATCTGAGCGCCTTCTCCCAGGCTGCCTGGAACAGGATGTTCCAAAATGAGAAGGCAAGCCAAGAAGCCGGGCGTGTGTGTCTGCGCAGTGTATGTGTGTGTGTGCGCGGTGCGCATATGTGCATGTGGTATATGCATGTGTGGTGTGTGTGTGCCCTGCGTTGTAAGTGCACGTGCAAGTGGGAGGGTGCGGTGTGCGAGGGCTATGTGTGAGTGTGGTGTCTGTGTGTGACGTGTGGCATATGTGATGTATGTGGTATGTGTGGGTGTGTATATGTATGTAGTATGTGCACATGCATATGGTGTCTGGTGTGTGGTGGGGAGTGTTTGTGTATGTGTGGTGTGTGTGCATGTGTGTGAGCATATGGGTGTGGGCCTGTGTATGTGTGTTGGCATATGTGGTGTGTGTGGTGGGGGGGCATTATGATTGTGTGGTATGTGTGTGCGTATAGTGTGTTTGGGGGGTGTTTGTGATTTGTGGTGTGTGTGTGGTGGGTGTGGTGG
>NC_045435.1:63919147-64029659 GCF_002776525.5 Piliocolobus tephrosceles | reverse complement strand
TATATGTATATGTGTGGGGTGGGTGTGCATGTGTGTGGTGTGTGTGGGTGTGTGGTGTGTGTGGGTGTGCAAGTGTGTGGTGGTGTTTGTGACTGTGTGGTGTGTGTATGTGCGTGGTGGGAGTGTTTGTGATTGTGTGGTGTGTGTGCGTGGGGGAGAGACTGGCACTGTGGAACACCAGGACAGGATCTGAGTGTGTGGGTGGGTTAGGTTCACCTATGTAGAGCAAGGAGGAGGTGAGGAGGAAGTGGAGGAGCAAAAGGAGGGGGAGGAAGAGGAAGAGGGAAGGGAGGGAGGAAAAAGGAGGAGGCCAGCGATTGCAGGGGTATCTCATACACTCACTCTCCCCTACCTGGTGACAGCAGGGGTATTGGAAAGGGCACTGGGGGTCCCTGCTCCGAGAAAACCCTCATGGAGCATCCAGGTGATGGGACTGGAAAGCTGGCCCAAGGGTCTTCTGCCCTCTCCATGGCCGTCAGCCCCATGGCCTCTCTGGCTAACAAGTGGGTTCCCCTGAACTCATATGTCATCTTAATTGCCTCCCCTTGCCCCTATCCTTCCTGATGAACAGAAGCAGCTGGCTGACTGGGGACCACTTATTCTGGACATTGCTGAAGGGGGTCAAGGCATGCTTTCGGTTTGATCTAGGGTTTCTGTCAGTGATCACTAGTGATTCATGTGAAGTCAGTCAGGGCCTTAGTGTTGACAAGGTTAGATGATTGACTGACTGACTTACTGACGGACTGATGGTCACTATGGGTTTCACTGTGGCTGACTGGCTGTGATCCAGACTGACCAGGCCATGGACTGTGGGAGCTTGTGACTAACTATGACTGGACCAACTGCAACTGGGCTGATGGATTGAGTGGATTGAGCCTGACAGGTGAGGTGACAGGTTGACAAGGAGACCAACTCATTGACCACGTGATTGACTGACTGGCCAGTTGATGACAATGGGTTTGGTGTATGGTTGAGTGGTTGGTTGTTTAATTCAAGTTGACTGGATAAACAGGCAGCTTACTATGACTGACTATTGTGCCTGCCTGCCTGCCTGCCTGGCTGACTGAGGGAATAACTGAATCGGTGTGACCGGCAGGCTGATTCAGACTGACTGGATGTCTGGATGACTGACTGTGATCTCCTAACTGATAGCCGTCAGTGATGATCTTGACTGACTGACTAGCTGGCTGTGGGATTGGCTATCTCTTCCAGACTGACCCCTGAGTCTTGACTGACCGCCTTGATTGCACGCCTGACACTTTGAGATCAACTGACTGGCTGGTTGCCTGGTGTTTCATTGTGGCTGTGACTGAACAGGCCACAGCCTATGGCTACCCATGACGAACTACGGCTACCATAGAAATGGACTACACCCAACTCACAGGACAGACCAGGTGGACTGATCACCTGCCTTAGTCATGGAAAACTGACTCTGGCTGACTCAACTGCCAGAGACTGAGAGGAACGGGCCAGCTGAGAGACAGCTGGGTGGCTCGTGGTGTGAGCGGCTTTGTCTGACTTGATGGGTGTGACAATGTAACTAAGTCTGGCTGTGAGACAATAACCTATGGACTGACTGACTTGAATGTGTTGACCGGGTGGCTGATTCTGATTGGCCGTGTGGGTGACTGATGACTCCTGGCTGACTGGCTGACCCTGCCTTGACTGACTGATTGACAGGCTGACAGATCGAGTTTGACCAGACAGCAGGAGACCCGCTGACCACGGCTGTGACTCACGGTGTGAGCAGCCATGTCTGACTGTGTAACACAATCTGACCAAGAGACAATGACTAATTGACTGACCGACAGAATGAGATTGGCTGGGTGTCTGACTGACCAGCTGTGACTGCAACTCCTGATGTGAGTGGACATTGACTGGGTGGCCCTGACTCGTATAGGCAAGCCTGGCTGTGAGACAACGGCTAACTCCCTGACTGGCCGGGCGTGCCAACTGGCTGACTGCTTGAGGCTGGCCAACAGACCAGCTGACCGTGCCTGGGACTCATGGTGTGCATGGCCATGCCTCACTGTGTGGCCCTGGCTGTGTCTCAGAGTCTGACTGTGAGACAAGGGTGGACTTACTGACTTTCCTGGCCAACTGCCTCCAGGTAGCCTGTCAACACAGTCCCTACCCTTCCCAAAACCATTAAAGTGTGTAGTGGGAACTGACCCAGCCTGAGGGGACAGAGCTGCTTCTGTGGAGCAGCAGGGACAGGAAGAGGGAAGCAGGAGCCGCCGGAGGGAGAAGAGGAGTAGGCCCTGGGCTGGGCCACATGGAAAGTTCTCCACCTCACCCTGGCGGGGGCTGGGTCACAGACACATGTTCTTGGAGCTGTGTTTTGGCTCCAGTCTTATAGCTCCTTTGTTTGGGGGTGAAGGGGGAGGGGAGCTGGGGGAACCTATAAACATACTGAGCCAATAACTCACCTACAGGACTCCAATTATAGGGCTGGGGGAGGGAGGATAGCCGGGTGGGGGCGGGGCGGGCTCCCTGGCAGCCATTTATGGGGCTTGGATTGGGGCCAAACGCTGCCCTAGAAAATCCAAGCCTTGGAATGCAGGGCTGGAGAAGCCTTAGCAAGGAGCAATGTGTCTGTCAGTCACACCTCTGTTACCGCCACCATTTTATAGCTGGGGAAACAGAGGCCCACAGCTCTCAAGGACCCAGGGCATTCCCCACACCCGGCCCCCTGGGGCTGTCCCCCAGAGCCTGGGCAGGTGGTGAGCCTCAGCCCTCCCTTACTCTCCCACAAGACACTGGCAGCAGACTTCTGGGGGCAGGGTTGATGACCTTGAGCAAGTTACTCCACCTGTCTGAGCCTCAGTTTCCTCATCGTTTAAACAGCTGTTTCTGATAGAAGCTATTTGGCAGAACTCGGATTGGGTGCCCAGAGGCCTCTGCCACCACCTATGTGGTCTCCAGCAGGGAGCTTTGCATTTTGCACCTCGGTGTCCCCACTCACAAATGGGAACTGGATCAAGAAAGGCACTTACTTCATAAGCTTGTCATGAGGAGGAAAAAAACAATCCACGTGAAGACTTCAGCTCGGTGCCTGGCACCTAGTAAACAACTCAGAAATGTGAACCTGCACAATGATTAATCCTCATCTCTTGGGAGGCATTAGGATTAATCAAGATCTTTGGCGCGAATGTACTTGGGAAGCCATGACACTCAGCCCCAAAGTGTTGGGAGGCAGCTGCACAGCCTGGTAACAGTGCCACCGATGAGCCCAGCTGGGCCCTCCGCAGCCACCCTGAAATGCCACCTGCTTCTCCAAAGGATCCTACAGACTCTCTGGGGGGCACCAGCTGCTCCTGACACCACAGCCACGGGGGCCTGGTCACCAGGGACAGGGAGGTGAAAACAGGAAATTTTCTGGGGTTACCTCAGGGAAGAGCCAAGGGCCCAGTTATCACAAATAGGCCTTGGTGGGGACAGGAGCCTCTTCCAGGAACGCCCAGGGTCTCAGGTCCTCCAGGAGCTGAAGAAAGCGCCAAACTCTTCTCTGAAGCTGAGAAGAGTGAGGGCAGCCAGAGAGGCAGAATTTCCCCAGGAGGCTGAGAACCTGGGTGTGGGCCCAGAAAAATCCCTCCCACGCTAACACTGCTGTCCTGTTCTCAAAGGGCTGCTGGGGAGGTGAGCTCATTTGACCTTCACAGCCACTTATAACTCTAAATTACAACACGCCAGGTAATAAAGCATCCCCAAGGTCATAGCCAAGGAACTTCAGGGCCACCTCCTGCTGCATTCCTTCCTCATTCATACCTTCATTCAGCAAGTTTTTAAGAGCATTTATTCTGTTGAATCAGGCAGAAACAATAGTGATGAGGGCCCGGTCTCTGGCTCTAGGGGTGTGTAGTGGGGAGGACAGCACAGCAGAGGCTTAAGACCTCAGACTCAGGAGCCAGGCATGCCCACTCTTGAAACCCAGCTCAGATGTTTACTAGATCTGCAACCATGGGCCAGTGGCTTTGCTCCTCTGAGCCTCAATTTTCCTATCTGTAAAATGGGAATAGTATGGCACCAATCTCACTGGGTCATGGTGAGAATTTAACAAAATGTTCAATAAATGATTAGAAAATATGTTTCAGGGAGCTGTGAGTGTGTCTCTTCTGCCCCACAATTCCTTCCTCATCTATAAAATGGGCATAAGGCCCTACCCCATAGGGTCACTGTGAAGAATGAATGAGCACTTAGCACTGTTGCTACCACCTCACACAGCTCTAGTGGGTGCTGTTCACACCAGGGTTGATCAGTCATGGCCTGTGCAGCTCTTCACAGTGGCCCTGTCTGGCAAACAGTAAAGGCTCCATAAATGGGGAGCTATTTGTCTTACTCTTAGAGGGGAGAGCAAAGTAGAAAACAAGCATTTAAATGCTAAGAGTATGCGAGGGCTCAGTTAGGGGGTAAACCCAGAAGCAGGAGCTCCACACTTGGTGGGGTGATGAGGAAGGGAAAGAAGGGGTCAGAGCCATCTCAGGCTTAGCCAAAGGATGAATGGGGCCAGATGGGGGAGCTCCTGGCAGGGAGGAGGGCCTGTGCAGAGCCCTGGAGGCAGGAGAGAGTAGAACCTCCAGGGGCACCTTGGACCTGCCAGAGGGACTGGAGCTGGGGTCCCAGGGGTAGCCTGGGTCTCAGGCCATCTCCAAGCCAGCTCTCCCTCCTCAGGCAGAGCTGCCAGGCTTCCAGTCCGCTAATTCCACAGGGCCTCAGTCAGGGACTCTCACGGTCCCGTTTTACAAAAGAAGAAAAGCGTTCTTGGACTAGGTCCCTATTGCTGCTGGAACAAGTTGCCACAAACTCAATGGCTTAAAACACAGATTGATTCTCTTAGAGTTCTGGAGGTCTGAAGTCTAGCATCAGCATGACAGCAGGTCTGCATTCCGAAGGTCTTCCTTCTGAAAGCCTCAGGGGAAAAACTGTCCCCTTTGTCTCTTCCAACTTCTGGAGGCTGCCTGTGTTCCCAGGCTCATGGTCCCTTCCTCGGATCCCTCCAACCTCTTGCTTCCCTTGTCACATTGCCTTCTGTCCCTCCAGTCTCCTGCCTCCTTCTTAGATGGACCTTTATGATCACATTCATCCCCCTGGATGATAATCTCATCTCAAGATCCTGAGCTTAATCACATCTGCAAATTGCCCCCTGCCTCAGGGCCTTTGTGCGTGCTGTTCCCTCCACCCGAAATGCTTTTCCCCAGACATCCACATGGCTCATTTCTTCGCACCCTTCAGGGAGCTGCTCATATGAAACCCCTCACCCCGTGCTCGACTTTTCTCCATCCGCTCATCACGAACTGGTGTATTAGAAATTGATGTATTTATTTATTTTCTGTCTCCCCCCAAGTAGATTATAAACTGCATGAAGACTGGGACTTTATCTATCTTGTTGGCTGCCACCTCCTCAGCACCTGAAAGAGTATCTAGTATCTAGCAAGAACTCAAAATCAATAATGAATGAACAAATGCAGCTACTGAAGCTCAGAGAGGTGAAGTGACTTGTCCAAGGTCACAAATTAAGGCCTGACTCCCAAGCCTTAATGGTTTGGCTCAATGACGCCTATCAGCCTCTTAAAATTTACTTATGTGAGTACCAGGCCTTCAGGCCTTTCCCTCTGTCTTCTCCTGGTGGAGGATGTGGGCTCCTCTATGACTCACACTAAGGGGAATCGTAATCGTTTCTATTGGCCCAGAGCATTAGATTTTACAACAGACTGAGGGCACTGCGAGAGCAGAGAGCCCACCTATTTCACTTGACATTGTCTAATCAGAACCAGACACATAGCACATAGTTGGTGCTCATGAAATCTTTGTTAATAAATGATGAATGACTCTCACTTTATTGTGCAGAGAAGATCTGCTCTATATGTATCTATTCACCTGTTCATCTATCATATATCTAGCCATCCATCCATCTATCTATCTTCTGTCTGTCCATCCATTCGTCTGCCGATCCATCCATCCATCCATCCACCCACCCATCTATCTATCTGTCTGACTGTCTCTATTTTGTAGCAGTTCCTAGACTCACAACATTTACCCAACCCTGGGACATTCAACTGGAAGAACACAGAATTCTGAACAAGGTTTCCCTTCTTCCCAAACTGTACCATGGAGGTCTTTGCTCTGGGAGAGCAGTCTTAGGAGAAAACTTTAGGAACCCCTATTTTTCTGCCCTGAAGTCCTAGCCACATTCCCTGCATCTGTGCCCATCCCTTTTGCCTCTGTCCCTCTTGGTTTTGTGATGGGTCCCACCCAGAAATGCCTTAGGATGAGGCCCCTCCCACCTCCCCTGAAGCACCTGGTCTCAGAGGTCAGGGACCATAACAGTGACCCTGAAGACAGGGAGGTGAGGAAAAGGCCCCACATTACCCTTCCTGCTTCTCAGCCTGAGAGCTGTGCCCTCTAAATCAGCCAGAACATGTAGGCAAATGTGGTCTCTTAGACTCCCCCAAACACCTACCCCCACTTTCCCCATCCACCTCTCTCTTCTGTACCTACCTCTTCCTTCCCCAGGCAAGATTTTTGAGAAAAACAGACCCTTATCCTTCACTACAGTTTCCTTCCTACCAAGCTACTGGAAAGAGAAGTCTTGAAACCCCCCATGTTGGGAGAGGAAAAAAAGCAAGAAGAAGGTGTAAACAAAGATTAATTAAACCTCATATGCAGCCCAGAAGAACAGCCTAGGAGAGCTGCTGCCACTGGAAAGATATTCCCCAAAGGGGAAAAGGATGACAGGAGGGCCACTTGGGCTGGCGGGCAGGAGGTGGCAGATGCTACATTGAAGAATAAAGTTTCAGGACAATCTTGCCTTTGAGCAAGATTTGAGGAAGATGTGTTGGCACACCCAAGGAGGAAGCTCTCATTCATGTCACTGTAGGATTCATTCAACTCCATACACAGGCATTCCAACCTGCCACTGAAGTAGTATGATGGCCAGCATTGGTGAACTATACTCACTCCAAGTCTTTGCTTTATAAATGTGATGATCGTTCCAGCTGGATGTAATAATAATTAGTGCAGCCACTAGTGTTGGTATGGCCACTGAGAGTCGACCACCTACCACGGGCCAGGGCTCTGCGCTCAGAACTTTATCTCCATTAACACTCAGAAATTTCACAACATCTCCATGAGGTAAGACGTGCCTGTTCTACAGATGAGAAAACTGAGGCACAGAGTTAAGTCACTTGCCCCGGGCCACAAGACTCTACTTATTTCCACTTTACAACAGAGGTCAGCAAAGCACAGCCCCAAGGCCAGGCCAGCCACTGCCTGTTTTTATAAAGTGTTTTTTTTGTTTTTGGTTTTGGTTTTTTTTTTTTAAGACAGAGTCTCGCTCTGTCACCCAGGCTGAAGTGCAGTGGGGTAATCTGGGCTCACTGCAAGCTCCACCTCCTGGGTTCACACCATTCTCCTGCCGCAGCCTCCCCAGTAGCTGGGACTACCGGCGCCCGCCACCACGCCTGGCTAATTTTTTGTATTTTTTTAGTAGAGACGGGGTTTCACCGTGTTAGCCAGGATGGTCTCGATCTCCTGACCTCGTGATCCACCCGCCTCGGCCTCCCAAGGTGCTGGGATTACAGGTGTGAGCCACTGTGCCCAGCCTGTTTTTATAAAGTTTTATTGGCACACAGCCATGCCTGGTTGCTCATGTATTACCTCTGGTTGCTTTGGGGCTATAACAGCAGAGTAGTCACAGCAGAGACTATATGGCCCCCAAAGCCAAAAATATTTTCTTTCTTTCTATTTTAATTGAGACAAGGTCTAGCTCTATCACTCAGGCTGGAGCGCAGTGGCATGATGTCAGCTTACTGCAACCTTCGCTTCCAAGGCTCAAGCCATCCTCCCACCTTAGCCTCCTGAGTAGCTGAGACTACAGGCACTCACCACCACGTCTGGCTTATTTTTGTATTTTTTGTAGAAACAAAAAATACATGTTGCCCAGGCTGGTCTCAAACTCGTGAGCACAAGCGATCCACCCGCCTTGGCCTCCCAAAGTGTGGGTATTTCAGGCATGACCAACCATGCCCAGCCAAAAGCCAAAAATATTTTCCATCTGCACCTTTAGAGAGAAAGGTTTCTGACCACTGCCCTATAATTTATTCTCTGCCGGTCCCCAAAGGGATCTTTAAAAATGCTGACTCAAGTCATGGCACAACGTGTTTAAAATCTTTTGAATAAAATCCAAATTCCTTCCCACAGCCCATGAGGCCGGTAGGATTCAGTACCTCTCCCATTCTGACCCCCACTGAGTACATTCCAGCACTGGACTTTTTCCATTTATGAGCTGGGCTCTTTCTAACCTCAGGGCCTTTGTGCCCGCTGCTCCCTCTGTCTGGAATGCTTTTCCTCCAGCTCTAGGTCTTAGCTCAAATAGTACTTCCTCTGAGAGGCCTTCCCTGTCACTCTCCATCCCCACACCCAGTCTGTTTCATTTCTAGCAGTGATCACGGCTTTGTCATTATTTTATCTGTCTAATTTCTCTGGGCTGCAAGCTCCTGGCGCTGTGTTACTGTTGCTCTATCACACAGGAGGTGATCTGTGAATATCTGTCAAGTGAATGCAGCACTGGCATCCAGGCTATGGGACTCCCAAGTCACATGCCTGATGCAGACCCTCCTCTCCTCTCTTCCTTCCCTTGCTGCATTCAGAAAGCAATGCTCATCAAAGTCTGCAGAGGAACTAGACGACTCTAAAGAGGTGGATAAGCAGGCTCCCACCCTCAACAGACTCCCTGAGGACCAAATCCTCCCAGCTCAACCCCTTTCCTCCTTCAGAAATGGATGACCAGAGCAAACAGGCCCCCAAGATGGCTGTCTGGGAGCAAGTCGCTTCCCCAGGAAGACTCTTGCTGCTCCTCACCCAGGCCCCAACAAAGATGGCCCCATCCTCATCCCCCAAGGGGCCTCAGGACATAGCGAGGCCTCCCTGGAGAGGGCAGCACTGCAGAACAGGGATTGGTGCCGACTAGGGACCAGATCCAGGTGTAGTGGGTTGAACGGTGGCCACCAAAAAGACATGTCTAAGTTCGAACCCCTGGAGCCTGTGAATGTGACCTGATTGCATTTGGAAAAAGGTATTTGCAGATGTAATTAAATTAAGGACCTCGGCCGGGCGCGGTGGCTCAAGCCTGTAATCCCAGCACTTTGGGAGGCCGAGACGGGCGGATCATGAGGTCAGGAGATCGAGACCATCCTGGCTAACAAGGTGAAACCCCGTCTCTACTAAAAAATACAAAAAAAAAAACTAGCCGGGCGAGGTGGCGGGCGCCTGTAGTCCCAGCGACTCCGGAGGCTGAGGCAGGAGAATGGCGTAAAACCCGGGAGGCGGAGCTTGCAGTGAGCTGAGATCTGGCCACTGCACTCCAGCCCAGGAGACACAGCAAGACTCCGTCTCAAAAAAAAATAAAAAAAATAAAAATAAATTAAGGACCTCAAGATGAGATCATCTTGGATTACCTGTGCGGGTCTTAAATCTAATGACAAGCATCCTTTTAAGAAAGAGCAGAGGAGAAGACACTGACACAGAGGAGAAGGCCATGTGAAAACAGTGGCAGATATTGGAGTGATGGGGCCACAGCCATGGAAAGCCTGGAGCCAGAATCTGGAATGCTAAGATGCCTTCTCCCCCAGTGCCTTCAGAGGGAGCGTGGTCCTGCTGACAACTTGGTCAGACTTCCGGCCTCCAGAACTGTAAAAGAATACTTTTCTGTTGTTGTAAGCCACCAGTTTGTAGTTAATTTGTTATGACAGCCACAGGAAACGAATACACAGGGGAAGAGCGAACTCACCTCTTGCTTCAGCCCATGAACAGCATGCTTCTGAGAACCACAGAATTTTCTGCTGGAAGGAACAGCAGAGCTGAGTCACCCGACATTGCCTAAATCCTGGCATCCTGGCCCCACCTGACTGCTGTTTCTGCTTCCACTCACCACCCTGCTGCTCTTCCCTTAACATTTGCCTTCTAACTGACCTAACTCTTTCTTACTCAATTGTATTTACAGGCTGGGAGCCATGGTCATGTTTGTAATCCCAGCACTTTGGGAGGCTAAGGTGAGCGGATCACTCGAGGCCAGGAGTTCGAGACCAGCCTGGCCAACATGGTGAAACTCAGTCTCTACTAAAATTTTTAAAACTAGCCTGGTGTGGTGGCGATGAATATTTGTTGAGTGTATTAATCCCAGCTACTCAGGAGGCTGAGGCACGAAAATCGCTTGAACCCAGGAGGCAGAGGTTGCAGTGAGCCAAGGTCGCGCCACTACACTCCAGTCTGGGTGACAGGGCGAGACTCTATGTCAAAAAAAAAAAAAGTCGTATAAAATATTCACACGTAGAACTTTATGTCACCTATCAGAGGGAGAAGCAGCACCGCATACATTCATTCACTCCATCCTCTTATTCAACAAAACATTTATAAAGCACTGACTGTGGATGGGGTGCTATTTAAGGCTCTGGAAACACAGTAGGGATGAAGCAGACAAAAAAACCCCGTCCTTGTGGAGCTTGCATTCTCATGCAGAAGCAGCTGGGAATAGCTGCTGACTTGAGTCTATAGCTGTTAAGGTTAAAAATGTTCCTCGGGGCCAGGCGTGATAGCTCATGCCTGTAATCCCAGTACTCTGGGAGGTCGAGGTGGGAGGGTCACTTGGGCCCAGGAGGTTAAGGCTGCAGTGAGCCATGTTCATGCCACTGCACTCCAGCCTGGCAACAGAGCGAGACCCTGTCTCAAAAAAAAAAAAAAATTCCTTGGTTGGTATGTCCCCTGATTGTCTGTGACCCCCACATGGGGCAGTGCTCCCAGGGAGGGAGTTGAGGGCAGAAGCAGAAGCAGCATGGAGGCAGAGGCCAGGGGTGCCACTTGTTGGGGGTGCCCTGGGAGCCTGAGATTTCCCTCCAAGAAAACTGGAGGGAGTCTCTAGGGTCCCTGGTCTCCTGCTACTAAGGGCCTGCAGTTCTGTGAAGGGGAAGAGCTCCTCCGTCAGGGGCAGGGCGGGGCTGGTCTGCAGGGAGAGCACAGCCGCATTCCAAGGTACAGAGCTGCTGGGCCCAGAGGTGGCCTGGAGAGCAAGTGAGAGGGACATTCTGGGAGAGAAGGCGCAGCCTGCCAGAGCTCAGAGCCCGTGCCAACCCCAGCCTCCTGCGGGCAACAGGAAGGGGAGGTCGCGTGACTTGTGGGATCTGTGGGCAAACAAACTGTGAGGCTGGACTTTCGCCCAGGGAAGACAGGAAGCCTGCTTCTGAATCCTCGAGTTAGCATACGCATCGGCCATTCACCAGACCCAGACAACCCGTTTTATATGGTTTACCCTCACAACCACCTCAAAGGCAGCATGACCATTCCCATTTGACAGATGTGGAGATCAAGGCTTATTAAGGGCACACAGCTCTAAGTGGCAGGGCCAGGATTTAAACCCAGGCCTGATCTCAACCATCTTACTCTACCTTTGCCTCTATTTCTGAATTAGTAAGGTGTTATTTGGTTACAAGGGACAAATATCCAATTCAAACTGCAGTTTAGGGCTTTCAGGCACAGCTGGATCCAGATGCTCAATGTTCTCTCAATGTTGCCTCATCCTTTGGCCCTGTTTGCCTCTGTGTGAGCTTCACGTTATGGTACGAGAGGTACCAAACATGGCTACCAGAGGCTCCAAGCTTATATACTAGAAGTTTTATAGACTCACCAGAAATGAGAACCCCTGTTTTAATAACCCTAGTATAAGTCACTGGCCCAGTTTGGGTGAGATGACCAGCCCAGAGACAGTCATTTGGAACAAGGATTTGCAGCAGTATTTCCATTGGCCAGGAATGGATCAGGTATCCACCCTTGAGGTTGGCAGGCCGGGACAGCAACCTCTCACCCTCAAATCACAGGGACCAAGAACAAGGAGAGGTGATTCTCCAAGAGGAGACTGGGAATTACCAGCTGAATGGAGGCTTCACAAGCAGAACCGGTGGACATCCCCTACAGCCTCTCTGTGTTTCTCCCTTTAGTCTTTAGTAAAGTTTTTTTTTTTTTTTTTTTTTTTGGAAGATTTCCAACCTCATTCTCATGGAAAGAAGAGGCAAAAGTTTTGCCCACCGTGGTAAGGCCAGGTGGTCTTGCAGTAAGCTGCCATTGTGTGGCAGATTGGACTGCAGAGGAAGTGGGTTGTGCATCTCCATTACAGTGATGAAATGTTTGGCTTCCTTAGGCCAACAGAACGTTAAGTGGATGTGAGGTGAGCAGAGGTTTTAAATGTGCTCGCTTGGTTTGGCTGGGTCTTTTGTACTTCTGCCATTCACCATAAGACATCCTCTGTGAAACCTCTGATTCCAGAATGAAGCACATGGAACATTCCTGATCCTAACCCAACGCCTAGAGCAGGTCTACCCCCAGATGACCCACAGACCCAGGAGCAAGACAAAGAAAGAGTGGTGGTTATGAGCTCCTGAGATTTTGTGGGAGGGGCTTGTCATGCAGCATATCACAGTGCCAAATCTGACTAACACATTTTGAAAGTGTGGGAGTTCTTCCGTTGAGGGAGGCCACTCTCTTGGAAGTAAGCAGTCTGTCAGGAAGTGGGTCCTCTGAGCTGTGGCCACTCTATATTCTTCCCAAGATGCCCTAGGAACACTGAAGGGCTCAGCCACCACATTTCAACCCCCACCCAGCGGAGTCTCCAGAAGGAGTTTCAGCATCTTTTCTGGAGCAATCTGCCCTACCCTGCATCCTGAGTCTCCTGGGATCTTTACCAGCTGTGTGGCCATAAGCAAGTTAATTGCCCTCTTTCAGCCTTAGTTTCTTCACCTGTAAAAGGGAATAATACTAATCCTTAGCTTTTTGGGGAACTAATGGAGAGAATGCACGCAAAACACACATTTATAGCACCTGGCACATGATAAATAGATCAAAAACTGTTAGGTTTATAATTATTTATTTTTGAAATTGCTGGAGGAGCAAAAATGCATTTGAATGTTCAGTCTGCTCCTCTAAGCCTTGGGAACACCATGCAATTGGCGTGTCTGTACTCCGGAGCAGAGAAACCCCCAGGTGCCTAAACTCAGAAGAGGCATCTGGGCCATTAAAGAAGCAAATTTTGATTGGTTTTGTTTTGGTTTGTTGGGTTTTTTTCTCCCTCGATTTTCAGTTTCTGTTTTGGTTACTTGAAATCACACAGCCGATTTATTTATTTTGATTGCTCTTCACACAAGTAAAAATAAAACAAAGAAGTGCGAACAGTGACAGCCTTTGCTACAACTTTAACTCAGGACAAAGAACCATGGCTAGAAGAAAAGTCACAATTCCATTAAGTGGGAAAACACTGAACTCTCATGGTTCATTTCCATCGGAAATTTACTGTGAGGTGGGATTTTCATGCCAATTGACAAACCAGCCCCCAGTTCAGACTCCTTCAGGCTCTACCTTCCTCAGCCTTCTGTCCCTTACTGTGCAGTGTGCAGCTTGGAATGAAAATAGTGATCATTGTTAAATTATAATAGCACAGCAGCCACGTATTGGGCACTGACCAGGTACCAAGCACCACGCTCAGTGTTTGATGTGTTAAGTGCTTCATTTAGTTCTCACCACATTGCTGGGAGGCTGCTATGCATTCTCTCTCAGCCAAGGAAACTGCCACTCAGAGAATGTAAATGATGTGCCCACAGCTAGATGTGGGGAAGATCTGGGACTTAAACCCAGCTCTACTTCCAAAGCTTGTGCCCCATACCCTATTTTGGGCCACAGTGCATGGTCCACGGTCCCGAGGACTCTGAAGTCCTGAGTCCTCAGAGGAGGTTGGGTAAGTGACAGTCATCTCCATCATGTACGGAACCCCAGAAAGCAGCTCAGCTCCACGGCATGCCTTCTCTTTATGCATGATCTGTCCCAGCCTGTGAACTGACCCCGTGGCTCCCCTCATCTCCTGGAAGGGGTGGATCACAAAGCTGCAGCTCCTTCAGGGCCCTCTCTGGCCACATCCAGGAAAGAAAGGAAGAACCTTCTGCCCTCACAGCAAACTGCCCAGTTCCAGCCTCGGAGGCAAGTGGGCTTCTCCACTGCCAAGGGCACTGAGTTAGGAGTGGCACAGCCATGTCTGACCTTTTCCCAGCCATGTGGCCTAATCTCCCTGAGCCCCAGTTTCCCTATCTGTAAAGCAGTGGCACAAACTTGTCTCAGTGGTTTCCAGACACTGTCAGGTAAGGAAAGCACAGATGAAAGCACTCGCAGATCTCTGTGTGTGCAAAACCAAAGAAAGAGCAGCTGTTCTAGACAAAAGAGGCCTGGGTCTTGGTGCCCCACAGTCTCCACGGGGAGCAGTCATAATACTCCTGACCTAGCCCAACCCGGAGGCCCCACCCGGCTCCGACTTTCTGTGAATCTTGGATCTTGACACCTGTCTCACCAGAAAGGTTTTTCTTCCCAAATGTGCTCAACAAAACTCTTGGGGTGCAAGAGACAAAAACTCAATTCAAACCAAGTTAAGCAAAAAGAGAAAGGTATGGGCAAGATCCCTAAAATTCCACTTTGTGTTTTCTCAAAATCGAGCCGATCTTTATAACGAGGAAAGCAGACTCTGTCACTTCCCGGCTAAAGGCCCTCTGAAATGGCTTTCCTTCTTAAATGGACCTGGGGAAAGGTGTGAATGCCTTACTTTAGCCTGTAAGTATGTGCACATTCTGGTCCCTGATTCTCACACCAACCCTATTTTGAGCCTTTCCTACCTCTGGGCCTTTGCACATGCTATGCCCCCTACCTGAGATGACCATCCCCTAGCTCTTCCGTATCCAGCTCTTTCTCACCATTCACGCTTCAGCTCAAATGGCAGCCCTTCACAGTGGCCTTTCTTGTCCACTCCAGCTTAATTAGCCCACCCTTTTTACCCCCAATCACTCCTTAGCACATCACCTGGCCTTATTTTCTTATCATACTCTGTAATAGTCTTATCTATTTGCTCACTTATCTACTGTCTGCCTCCTCATTAGAATGTCCATTGCATAAGACACTTTGCATTGCTTCCTGCAGTATTCCTGACATCTAACACCATGCTTGCCCATGTCCAAGTGCCCCATAAATAACTGTTGAATGAATGAGTAGGTGATTGACTGTGATGCCCCATGCTTTATCAAGTCCATACTCCTCAGATTCAACATATCCCTGTAAACCAGATCCCCTTGCTTCTCTCAGTGAGAAGCCACACCACCCAGCCACATCTGTAAGCCTGTCCGTCCCTGGCACATCCCTCCCATCCCCACGTCCTGCCAATCTGTCCCTAATTTCTCAAAGTCATCCACCCCTCTCCATCTTTTCCACTCCCCTTGAAGCCAAACTCCCAGCTCGCTCTTGAGGCATCTGCAGCAGCCTCCCCGAGGTCTCTGGAATCCCTTCTTGCCCACTTCCAACCTGATTGCCCCATGCTACCCTGAGAGTGTCACCTTTTGCTGATAAGTTATCAATTTCACCATCTGGTACATTCCAAGGAAGCTCCAGATGCCTTCCCACAGGCTGCAGGTTCCACACGGCCTGGCCTCCCGCTGCCCCTTGCAGCTCAGAGCACTTATCACAGTTGGTTCATACATATACACTGTGAATACCGGATCGAGTCTCTTCCCCTGCCTCACTATACACTCCATCGGGAGAGTGACCTTGTCTGGCTTTGCCGCGTTCCTGGCATTTGGCGGATGCTTGCTTGATAAATATGGGTAAATGAATAAATAAGTAAATGCTGCTGAATACCTATATATGCCAGATATTAAGCTAACATGGAAATAAATTTCAGTTGTTTACTCATTATTTCATTTTTTTCAACAATCTTATGAGGATGAATGAACAAATGAATGAATGAGTGAATGAATGAATGAATGAACTATGAACTAACAAGGGAGGAGTCACCATCCAAAAGCACACAGGAGGCTGGATGTGGTGGCTCACACCTGTAATCCCAGTATTTTGGGAGGCCAAGACAGGTGGATCACTTGAGCCCAGGAGTTTGAGTCGGGTGGATCACTTGAGGCCAGACTGGCCAACATAGTGAAACCCCATGTTTACTAAAAATACAAAAATTAGCCGGGCTTGGTGGCATTCGCCTATAGTCCCAGCTACTTGGGAGGCTGAGGGAGGAGAATTGCTTAAACCCAGGAGGCAGAGGTTGCAGTGAGCAGAAATTGCGCCACTGCACTATAGCCTGGGCGACAGAGTGAGTGAGACCCCATCCCCCCAAAAAAGATATACAGGAGCCAGGAGGGAATGTAAACAAGTGAGAGGAGAAGCACCGGTGTAAGGTACTCACAAATGGATGGTACCATGGCAAAATGAAGTGCCGTGGCATCTGTTATGGGCTGAATTACACCCCCCAAAATTCACATGCTGAAGTCCTAACCCCTGGCATCTCAGAATGCAACCTTATTTGAAGATGGGGACTTTACAAGGATAATCAAGTTAACGTGAGGTCATCAGGGTGGGCCCCGATCCAGTGTGACTAATGTCCTTATAAAAAAGGGAAATTCAAGCACAGACATGTACAGAGGGAAGACAGTGTGAAGACACAGGGAGAAGATGGCCATCTACAAGCCAAGGAGAGAGGCACAGAATAGATCCATCCCCTGCAGCCCTCAGAAGAAACCAACTCTGCCCACGCCTTGATCTCAGACTTCCAACCTCCAGAAGCATGAGACAATTTCAGTTGTTTACTCCACCCACTTTGTGGTACTTTGTTATGGCAGCCCCAGGGAACAAATACAGCATCCAAAGGCATCCACGTTCAAAAGCGTTTTTCGACCCTGACTAGGCCAAATAAGATTTGTCTGGAGGCCACGTTCTGCCCGAGAGGGCACAGGTGGCAACCCCTGCAGCCTGGAGAGTTCTCAGAGCACACCCTGTCCACCAGGGAATCGGCACTATGGGAGGCTGAGGTCAAAGAGATCAAATGGGAATTCAATTATGGTTTGGAGACAAGTCCGTGAGGTCACAGATTAAATGAGGGCAGGGATTGCAGCCTGGGCCTCGCTGTGGTGTTCTTGCTCCGGGCTCCAGAAGCTGCACTGCTGCCTCTCACAGAGCCGGAGGAGGGCCAGCCTGCTTGTCACCTAGAGGGGAAGCCGAAATTTAAAAAATAGATAGGTCGGATCTGTTTATATGTGGCTGTCGACTAACACCTGCAGCATATGGCAACCAATATGCTGCGAGGCACACTGGGACTCCTGTATATAAGTATCTGTTAATTATTGAAATTGAATCTATTTTTCTCCCCTTTATTTAGTTGAGAAATCTCACATTACACAGAAAGGTTAATTACAAACTGACTTCAAGAGCCCTTTGTTGGAAGCTTCTGTTTCAGTTTCTCCAAGATGAGTCCTTGAACTCCATATTTGGGAATGCAGATGCAGGCTGGCTTAGCAAAATCGTTTCCTCATTCTAGCAGACCCCAGATGTAGCAAACCTCTCAGATGGCTCCATGGAGCTGGAATTAACCAGAAACCACTTCAAACCATCCATAACCATCTAAAATGTGGTTTTGTTGCTTTTTCCATTTAGAACAAAGACCACCATCTTTTCAACATGTTGTCCTGGTTGCAAAAGTAAGAGGGTCTCAAGTTCTGGGACCCCAGTGGGAGACATACAATATTCCAGTGGCTACACCAGTTAGGTCTGCTTGCTCCCGGCTTTGGGGAAGGTAAGTGGCCTATTACTTGGCAGATAATGCATACCACATGGCATTCCTTAGCCTCAAGGAAGCCTCAGAGGCCTCATATTTCTAGAGATAACTGGAATGGCAGGGTGCAGAGCAGGCCTCCAGTACCAAGGCTGAGCCTCTTCCCCACCATAAGCTGTACCAAAGAGCCATGGCCCCATCACAGCCTTTCCAGATTCAGTTCTCTCCAGCAATGCTTGGAAACTTCCTTGCAGTAGGTGGACGTAGTACTGGTTTATGTCTACCTGACTACTTTCTGCTTCCTCTGCCCTCTTTAACTCCATGTGTCTCCACGTGGTCTCAACAGACTGTTATTATGGTGCCCAGACCCTGGGCATCATGGGTACATGCCTCAGACTGTGCCAGTCGTAGTGCAGCTGTGTCCCTCTGTTTGGTTCAAGGATGGGCACATAACCCACATTCCCAGGGATTCAAAGCTAGTGTGTAAAAATAGTCCTTCCCTCTTTTTGTTTTGTTTTGTTTTTTTTCTTACATTTTTGTGCTATAGGGATATGGATTCAGGCTTCTAAGAACCAACTCTCTGGCCTGATGGAATATTCCTGGCTGCAGCTGGATCACAAAATAAATAATAATAATGATAATAACAAAGACTAATTTAGTATTTACTGTGCCTAACACTATTTTCAGCACATTACACATATTACCTCACTGAATCCCCACAAGCCTCCTCCTCCTCCTCAGCACCCTTACCACCACCCATTCTATAAAGATGAATAAACTGAGGCATAGAAAGGCTAAGCCACTTGCCTAAGGTCACATAAGAAGTAAGATTCAAACCCAGGTGTCTGACTTGAAAGTCTTTACTCTTAACCATTACCAGAGAGTGAGCAAGGGAAAGAGGAAGGGATGACATCAATTAAGCCCCTGGATCCAGCCATGCCTGAAGCTACGCCTGGATTTCTCAGGTAACAAGCCAATTCACTCTCTCTAAGCTGCTTGGTTTTGCGGTATCTTACAACCAAAAGAGGCTTGCTTAATACATACTTCTAACATGTTCTTCCTGGGTGGAAGATAGGCTAAAAGCGTCTTAGTGTTTCCCATAGTCCGTTTAGCACATTGCTCCTATAAACACAAAACCCCTTCCTGTGGTTCTATTAGTAATTTCATTCTGCAGACTATGAAACTATGAGGCCCAAAGAAGTTAAGCTACTTGTCTAAAACTATAGACCAAACAAGAGGCAGATGTGCCAGAATCCACTCAGGTCCACCTGACTCACTGTCCATAATCCTCCTTCTAAATCTATAATGTCATTATACTAATTTTAATGCATAGCCCAACTACTTTAAAAACTAACATAAAGGAGGACGGGCGTGGTGGCTCAAACCTGTAATCCCAGCACTTTGGGAGACCGAGGCGGGCGGATCATGAGGTCAGGATATCGAGACCATCCTGGCTAACTGAAACCTCGTCTCTACTAAAAATAAAAATAAAAATAAAAAAATTAGCCGGGCGTGGCGGCAGGCACCTGTAGTCCCAGCTACTCAGGAGGTCGAGGCAGGAGAATGGCATGAACCCAGGACACAGAGCTTGTCGTGAGCCAAGATTGAGCCACTGCACTCCAGCCTGGGCTACAGAGCGTCAAAAAAAAAAAAAAAAAAAAAAAATAGCTAACATAAAGGGCTGTAGTCGGAACACAGAAGCCAAGACAGTTAAAATTAGGCTTAAAAAATAACATCAGCACCATAGCAAAAGGGAAAAATTTTAATTAAAAAAAAAGACTAATATATGTATGATTCACATACAATGCAATTCAACCATTTAAAGTGGACAAGTCAATTATTTTTGTATATTCATGGCAGAATATACAACCATCACCAAAATCAATTTCAGAACATTTTCATCACCCTCCGCAAAAGCACTGTGTGCCCGTTAGCAGTAACTCTGTGTTTCTCTCCAAATCCCTCCCCAACCCTAAACTACCACTAGTCTACTTTCTGTCCCTACAGATTTGCCTGTTCTGGACATTTCATGTCGATAGAATCATGCAATATGTGAGCTGTGTGTCTGGATTCTTTTACTTAGAACGTTTTCAAGGTTCATCATGTTGAGGCATGTGTCAGTACTTTGCTTCTTTTTATTCCCAACATTGGAATTTATATGAAACATTACATTGAATGTATCCATTCATCAGTTGAGGGATATCTGGGTTGTTTTCACTTTTTGGCTATTATGAATAATTCTGCCATGAATATTTGTGTGCAAGTTTTCGTGTTTTTATTCCTTGGTTATATACACCCAGAAATTTCTGGGTTCCTTGGTAAGCCTATGTTTAACATTTTGAGAAACTTCCAGACTATTTTCCAAAGTGGCTGCACCATTTTACATTCTTACCAGCAATGTATGATGGTTCCAGTTTCTCTACATCTTCAGCAACACTGGTTATTGTTATTATTATCTGTCTTTTGCATTTCCTGAATAGCTAATGAGGTTGGGCATCTTTTCATGTGCTTATTGGCCATTTGTTTGTAATTTTTTAGAGAATTGTCTGTTCAGGTCTTTGGTTCAATTTTTAATTAGAATGTCTTTTTGTTTTTTGTTTTTTTTTTAGACAGGGTCTCACTCTGTTGCCTAGGCTGGAGTGCAGAAGCGATACAGCTTTGAACTCCTGGCCTAAAGTCATCCTCCCACCTCAGCCTCCCAAGTACCTGGGACTACAGGTGCACAACACTAATTAGATTGTCTGGCCCATCTAATTAGATTGTCTTTTTATTATTGAATTGTAAGAGTTCTTTATATGTTCTATAAGCAAGTCCCTTATCATGTGATTTGCAACTATTTTTTCTCATTTCATGAGTTATCTTTTCAGTTTCTTGATTGCATCCTTTAAAACACAAAAGTTTTACATTTTAGTGGAGTCCAATTTATCAATGTTTATTTAGTTGCTTTTGTTTTGGTACAATGTAAAAAAACCCAATCTAAGGCCATGAAGATTTATCATTGTTTTCTTCTAAGAGGTGTTTTTCTAAGAGGTGTTTTTTGTGCCCCCCACCCCCCTTTTTGACAGGGTCTTCACTTTGTCACACAGGCTGGAGTTCAATGGTATGATCACAGCTCACTGCAGCCTCAACTGCCTGGGCTTAAGTGATCCTCCCACCTCAGCCTCCCAAGTAGCTGGGACCACTGGTGTGTACCACCACACCTGGCTAATTCATTTATTTTTATTTTTTGTAGAGATGGGGCCTCCCTATGCTGCCCAGGCTGTTCTGAGAGTTTTATAGTTTTAGCTCTTACATTTAGGATCTTGATCCATTTTGAGTTAATATTTTATACCATGTGAAACAGAGATCTGTCTTTCTTCTTTTGCATGTGGATATTTAATTGTCCCAGCACCATTTGTGGAAAATATTATTCTTTCCCTATTGCACTGTTTTGGTAACCTCATGAAAAATCAATTGACCATAAACATGAGATTTCCGTACTCTCAATTCTATTCCATTGATCTATATGTCTATGTCAGTGCCAAGACTGCCTTGTTTACTGTTGCTTTGCACTAAGTTTTCAAATCAGAAAGTGTGAGCCCCTTAATTTTCTTTTCTTTTCTTTTTTTTTTTTTTTAAGATTGTTTTGGCTATTCTGAGTCCCTTGTACTTTCTTATGACTATTGGGATCAGCTTGTCAATTTCTGCAAAGAAGTCAGTGAATAGGGACTGTGTTAAGTCTGTAGAGCAATTCAGAGAAGTTCTGCCATCTTACAAATATTAAATCTTTTGGTTGGTGAACATGGGGTGTCTTTCTACTTATTTAGGTCTTTTAAAAATTTCTTTCAACAATGTTTTGTAGTTTTCAAAGCATAGGTTTTGCACTTTTAAATTTTATTTTATTTTATATTTTAAGGGATACTCAACCTGCATTTATTTCATTTATAAAAATAATATGTATTATACATGTATTTATAAAAATAACAATATATACATATAAGATCTGTATGCTGAAAACTACAAACACTGATGAAAGAAATCCAAGACCTAAAGCAATGGAGAGACATACTATGTTCATGGATCAGAAGATTGTACAGAGTAAAGTTGTCAACATTCCCCAAATTGATGAATAGATTTAACACAATTCCAGCAGGATTTCTGTTGTTGCTGATGTAGACAAGTTAATTCTAAAATGTGTATGGAAAGGCAAAGACACTAGAATAATCAGAACAATTTTTGCAAAGAAGAGTAAAATTGGAGGAAGATAATCAAAATGATGTGGCATTGGTGAAGGGAATGATTCATGTATCAGATAGAGAGAGTAAGGAGTCCAAAAACAGACCCACACAAAGGAGGTTTTGCACTTCCTTGTTAAACTAATTCTTAAGTATTTTGTTCTTTCTGATGCTATTGTAAAATGGAATTGTTTTCTTAATTTCATTTCCAGATTATTCGCTGCAAGTGTATAGAAATACAAGTGATTTTTGTATATTGGTCTTTTATCTTACAACCTTGCAGAACTTATTCATTAGCTATAATAGGTATTTAGCAGACTGCTTAGGATATTCCATATACAAGATTATGTCATCTGCAAATAGAGATAATTTTACCTCTCCCTTTCCATCTGTTTGCCTTTAATGTCATTTTTAAACCTAATTCCTGGATTCCTCGCTAGGAGTCCCAGTACAATGTTGCACAGAAATGGCAAGAGCACTTCTTGTCTTATCTCATTCCTGATCTCAGGGGAAAGCATTCAGTCTTTCATCCCTAAGTGGGATGCCAGCTGTAGGTTTTTCATAGGTGCCCTTTATCACATTAAGAAAGTTTCCTTCTAGTCCTCATTTGTTGAGTGTCTTTTTATCATAAAAGTGAACACTAGTTTTAAAAAGAGACTTTAGGACTTGCAGGTAAGGGTGGACCCTTGAACACAGGTCATTTTGTTCCCTCTTGGAACCACTTAAACTAGAGTAAAGGATTTATATTTTTCTTTACCGAAAAACAAACAAACAAACAAAAGCCGCACAGGACTGGGAGAATGGAAGGAGACAACGAGAAAATATTTTAAGCTGAAAATGGTTGGGTAGGCAGGCACTACCTTGAGAAAGCCAAATCCTAAGCCAAGTTGTAAAATCCAAGAACCAATGGAATCCTCCAGAGCTCAGAAATTTGTTGCTCTTATAATTCCAGAAGCGGAGGTGAAGGGTAGGGAGGACTAAATAAGGAGTGGGTTAAAGCTGTTAAAGGAGTAGATGGTTTCCCAGATCTGCTCCTTAGTCCCGGCCCTCACTCCAGGCTGCAGGACACTGTCCTTCCCAGTCCACTCTAGGTGGGGCTTTGCTCTCTGGAGAGGGTGACACAGAGGTCCCCAGGGCAGGATGTGTGACTTTACATAATGAAGACTGAGACTCCAGACTGCTGTCTAGGCAGAAGACTGGAAGGGTTGACTAGGCCAAGGGGGAAGACCTAAAGACTTTTATATTTGGATTTCCCCCAAACAGAGCCAACCACATCCTTCTAAGTTTAATGCCCTCTGCTCTTGGGTTGGTGTTTTCACCTTTATTGTCCTCCACACTTCTTTCTTTTCTTTTTCTTTTTTTGAGACAGTGTCTCATTCTGTGGCCCAGGCTAGAGTGCAGTGGTGCCACCAGAGCTCACTGCAGCCTCGACCTCCCAGGCTAAAGCAATCCTCTCACCTCAACTTTCTGAGTAGCTGGGACTACCAGCATGCACCACCACACCCAACTAATTTTTAAATTTTTTGTAGAGACAAGCTCTCACTGTGTTGTCCAGACTAGTCTTGAACTCCTAGCCTCAAGCAATCCTCCCACTTTCACCTCCCAAAGTGCTGGGATTACAGGCATGAGCCACTGTGCCCGGCTCTCCTCCACTGTTAAATAAGAAATTTAGGAGATTTAGACACACCTGAGAAAATCCTCTAACAGGACAGACATGAAACAAGGAACTTGACAACAGAGACTAGTCTGGGAAAAGAAAGCTTTGAATATATGCATCATTAATTTTCTCAGAGAAATGAAAGAATACATTGCAGGCATGAAATAAGAAGAGGATGTAACAGGGCCGAGAGCAGTGGCTCACCCCTGCAATCCCAGCACTTTGGGAGGCCAAGGCGGGTGGATCACTTGAGCTCAGGAGATCGAGACCAGCCTGGCCAATATGGTAAAACCCCATCTCTAATTTAAAAATAACAAAAACAAAAAGAGAGAGAAAGAGCGAGAGAGGGAAGTAGAGGTGACCAAAAGGATATGTACAAATGAATGGCTCTTGGAAATTTGAAACACGATGGAAAAAATGAAGAACTTAACAGTAAGAACTAGAGGCAACGATGGAGTATATTAGTTTGCTAGGGCTGCCATAACACATGTGAAAAGAAAAGCTCTAGATAAATTAAATTTAATGGAGTTTAATTGCATAAAGAACAATTTGAGAATTGGGCAGCTCCTTGAACCAGAACATGTTCAGAGAGACTCCAGGGCTGCCACATGGTGGGGTAATATTTATGGAGAGAAAAAGGAAAGTGAGGTACAGAAAATGGAAGTGAGGCACAGAAACAGCTGAATTGGCTACACGTGGGTGTTTGCCTTATTTGAACACAGTTTGAACAGCTGGCAGCCTGTGATTGGCCAAAATTCTGTGATTGGTACAAGAGTAGGTTACAGTCTGTTTCCACATCCAGTTGGGTTACCGTTCACTGTGTGCAGAGAAACCTCTAGGTTTCTTAAAATATGTAAGGAGGCAGCTTTGGGCTAAAGTAGAGGCTAAGCTTAATACAAGGTACCACAAACTGAGTGGTTTAAACCACAGAAATCTATCATCTCACTTTTCTGAAGCCCAGAAGTGAAAATCGGCAGTGTTGGTTCCTCCTGGGGCTGTGAGAGCCCATCTGTGCCCTGCCCCTCTCTTAGTTCCTGGTGGTTTGCAGGCACTCTTGGGCATTCACTGGCTTGTAGATTTATTGCCAGATTTGTCTTTATATGGTGTTCTCCCTGTGTGTGTGTCTGTCTCCATATCCAAATTTTCCCTTTGTATAAGGATACAGTCATACTGGATTAGGGACCTGCCCTAATAATGATCTCATCTTAACCTGATCATCTGCAAAGACCCTATTTTCAAATAAGGTCACATTCACAGGCAATGGGGGTTAGGACTTCATCATCTTCTGGAGAGACACAATGCAACCCCCGCATAACATGAGGAATTCTCCTTCCAAGAAGAACAAAAGCATAAAGAGATACACAAGACAACACAAGGCAAGACAGAAATTGCAAGAAAATTAGAGGAGATCCAATACCTGAAGAGCTGGAGGTTTAGGAAGAAAACAGAAAAAAAATGAAGAGAAGGAAGTCATTAGTGAAATATTTCAAGGAAATTTCCCAACACTGGGACTGAAAGGTCCCATTGGGTATTTGGCACAGTGGTGAAAAGAGACCCACACCAAAGCGCATAGTCATGAAACCTCAGTATACTGAAGACGCAGAGAAGATTCTTTAAGTTTCTCTCTGGAAATCAGAGGGCTTTGATTTTCTCATCAGTGTCACCAGCTGTGAGGAAGGAAAACCACTTCCTCCTGGGAGATTATGCCAGTCAAGCTATCAGTCAAATGTAAAGGAAGAATAAAGACATCTTTAATCTTGAAAGGTCTCAAAGAATGTACCTCCCACACACACATCCTTTCTCAGGAAGCTACTGCACGATGAGCTCCACCAAAATGAGGGAGTAAGCAAAGAAGGAGAAAGACAAAGTCTGCAGGAAGTAGGACATACAACACTGAAGAGAAGGAAGGGAGTCCCAGGATGACCGTCAAGGAGATCCCGCTGTGAGAGCAGGGCCCCCCAGCCTGGATGGAGCAGGTCAGGAGGCTCTGCTCTGGGAGACATGTCTCCAAAAGCTGAAACTGCTATAATATCTGAAGCCTGTGAATCTGCTGAGAAGAAATGAGACTACTGGATGAATGTGCTGGGAGTCTCCACCATGGCCCACCTCATTCATTTTCTGCCTTTCTTTGGCTGGCAGCCTCCAGGAGGCTGTCTCTGCAGATTGAAACTCCTGGCTCCCTCACCTGGGTTCTGATTGAGTTTGGCTAATGGGAGGCACTGGGAAGACATGGGAGCAGAAGAAAAGAGAGAGGCCAAGTGTATTCCATGCCTCTCCCTGACTGTTTTGATGCCACCTGGTAAGGTTTGGATTTGTGTCCCCACCCAAATCTCATGTCAAATTGCAATCCCGAATGTTGGAGGAGGGGCCTGATGGGAGGTGGCTGGATCATCGGGGTGGACATCCCCCTTGCTGTTCTTGTGATAGTGTGTGAGTTCTTATGAGAACTGGTTGTTTAAAGGTGTGTAGCACCTCCTCCTTCATTCTCTTCCTCCTGCTCTGCCATGATGAGATGTGCCTCCTTCCTCTTCACCTTCCGCCATGATTGCAAGTTTCCTGAGGTCTCCCCAGTCATGCTTCCTGTACAGCATACTGAATTGAGAGCCAATTAAAACTCTTTTCCTTATAAATTACCCAATCTCAGGTAGGTCCTTATAGCAGTATGGGAGCAGACTGATAAACCACCATTTCAGCAGTGGCTATGTCATCCCTCCCCAAACACAGCTCCTACAGGCATCCCCTCCACCGCTCAATCTCCTAGGCTCCAGGAACACTATTTCCTTCCCTTGCCCTTCAGGCCTGGCACTGTCAACAGCATCCTACTGTTGCTGAAGTCCTGGGGTGCCTCTCCATCCTCGTCCACACCTCTCTCAACAGCCCCTTCATTTACAAACCCTTGGATTAAAACGTCTGTGTGAAATGCTACATCCAACCAGGACTCCAACTCACCCTGCCCGTGTTTGTGGTAGAATTGATGATAAAGAAGCAAACAAAAAAAAAAATCATAAACTCTAGGAAAGCAAAAAATTGTGTAGGAAAGGTTTTACCTTAATATCATAGTTTTACCATAAAACACCACTATGACGATGCGCATTAATAAAGCCAAAACAATAGAAATAGTGAATATTGATTTAGCCAAATACAGTATAATAATATTGAGAGTTGGGCAGGGAGTGAGAGAAAAGTCTGCTTACATGGGATGAGGATGGGCAGAAGGAATAAGGGCTAAAATCTCATCTTCCATAGTGGAAAGTCAAGAGAAAACACTTAAGATGGAAAACACAGCAAGGAGCTCTAGGCATGATTCTTAAGAGATGTGGAAAGAAATACCAAAGAAATAATGATACACAACAGAAAATGTTTCTTCTGAAGAAGGGGAGAAGGGAAGAGGGTAGGGCTGGGGATTGGGGCTGCTATTTTCCTTTTTCTTTCTTTCTTTCTTTCTTTTATTTTGAGACAGGGTCTCGCTGTTACCCAGGCTGCAGTACAGTGACGCAATCTCAGCTCACTTCAGCCTCTACTCCCTGGGCTCAAATGATCCTCCCACCTCAGCCTCCCGAGTAGCTGGGACTACATGTGCACTCCACCATGCGTGACTAATTTTTTAATTTTTTTTTGCAAAGATGGAGGTCCCACTATGTTGTTCAGGCTCGGCTCGAGCAGTATTCCCACCTCAGCCTCCCAAAGTACTGAGATTACAGGTGTGAGCCACTGCACCCGGCATGTTTTTCTTAATGTATTGCGATGCTTGGGCTGTCATAACAAAATACCAAAGACTAGGTGGCTTAAACAACAGACATTTATTTCTCACTGTTCTGGAGGCTGATCGTCTAAGATCAAGGTGCCAGCAGGGCTGGTCCCTCCTGAGGCCTCTCTCCCTGGCTTTCAGATCGTTGCCTTCATGCTGTGTCCTCACATGGCCATTCCTCTGTGTCTCTTCCTCTTCTTACAAGGACACCAGTCCTATTAGGTTAGGGCCGTGCCCTTGTAACTTCATTTAACCTTAATCACTTCTTTAAAGGCTCTGTCTCCAAATACAGGGTTAGGGCCTCAACATATGAATTTGGTGGTGATAGCTGGGGTGGCAGGGACACAATCCAATCCATTACACTTAGCATGCTGTGTAGATCTAGGAAATTCCCTAAATTATGAGTATGTTAAGCAAGGTACATCCAGGGAGCATGAACTATGTGTTAAAATCATCTGGATATAAAGGCCAGTACTGGCGGCATAAAGAGGCAGGCCCCAAGTTTGGTTAATTGTAGACATTTGTTAAACACACCCATTTTACTAGTCTTCTCTTTTGCCCATCACAAAGACTCCCAGAGTCCAAGTGCCTCTACGTGGTTTTGCTTTTCTTCCAATTTTAACAATGTGGCAAGAATGGAAAACCAGGTTTTTCTGTTGAGCGTGTCTCCTTGGCTGCAGAGGGTTGAGTAGAGTGCAATTGAGGAAGCTGGGTTCGGTTTAATTCCAGCTCGTTTTTGATCAATTTCTGTTTGTGTTCTTGTATCCCAATAAAATCACGTGGTAGATCGATTAATGCTCAGAATGTGTGTTTCCTCTCCCTCTGGCACCCTCCTCGTGGGATGATTATACATCCCAGTCTTCTGTGGTCAGGAGTGATCATGTACTTCTTAGGCTAGTAAAATGTGAGCAAAAGTGATGCGTGTCGCCTCTAAACAGAGGTTGAAGAACCAGTGCATGGTTTGCTATCCCTTCTGCCTCAAGGTTGACAATAATATCCCAGAGAGAGGCTGCTCCATCAGCTTGGGTTCCAGAGTAATGCACAGATACACTGGTATGGGTGAGAAACAAGCCTTTGTTGTTAGCCTTGGAGATTTGAGGTCATTTGTTACAGTAGCAAAACACAGCCTCAGCTGATTGATTCTGGTGGGCATATCTTCCATTCGAAGCAGCCCAACAGTGCCCCATTAACTTATGCGGCCCTCACATTCTCTGCATTATACAGATTCTTTTTCAAGGAAGAAGCCATTTAGCAGAAGAGAAGTGAGAGCCATACCAAGATTATCTGGATCCTTTTTAGCTCGCAGTAGCACTTCCACTTAAGACCATGGAAGCACTGTAGACTCTAATAAAAATTACAAACCTGGCCAGGCACGGTGGCTCACGTCTGTAATTCCAGCACTGGGAGGCCAAGGCAGGCAGATCACTTGAAGTCAGAAGTGTGAGACCAGCCTGGCCAACATGGTGAAACCCCATCTCCACTAAAAATACAAAAATTAGCAAGGCATGGTGGCAGGCATCTGTAATCCCAGCTACTTGGGAGGCTGAGGCAGGAGAATCGTTTGAACCCAGGAGGCAGAGGTCACACCATTGCACTCCAGCCTGGGCAACAGAGAGAGACTCTGTCTTAAAAAAAAAAAAAATTACAAACCCTGCCTCCAGTAAAAATGTACATTTGCCATCACATACACACATATATTTTTGAGAAAATTTTCAAGAAGGAACTTGTGTCACAGACCCTCTGAAACCATTCATGAATCCTTCATTTAAGATCTAACTTCAGTCTCATCTTCAAAAACTCCCGGCAGCAGAGACTAAGTCGGCTGAAACCTAACTTAGCACTTAAGACAATTTCCGCTAGAAGACAGGGACTGTACTATTCAGCTCTGGATCAATATGGTAATTAGTACAAAGCAGGCAGTCAAGAAATATATATTGGATTAAACACAGCAGCCCTATGAAACAAAGGATTAAAGTGACCTGGTTGTATAGGAAAAATCCTCAGGGTCATCTAGTTATTAAGTGACAGGTGGATTTGGACCCAAAATCCACTGACCTTAAACCCTTGCATTGTCCATAGTTCCAAGCTACTCAAACCCAGGGCTACAGGAGGCTTCAGGAGAAATGTGGCCTATTTCTTCTGTGGGGAGGGGAGCATCAGTTTTACTAGAAATTTTAAAAATCAGTTAATACCAACTTCATCTACATATAACAGAAAGAAAACTCAAAAGTAATAGTGGCTTAAATAAAAGAGAAGTTTATTTACATCATCTGTAAGAAGTCAAATGCTAGAGAGGGCCGACCTGGAACAGCAACTTCGTGGTTCACCTGGGACCCGGGCTCCTGTCGTTCAGCTCTTGCCATACTTAATATGTGGCTTCCATCCTTAATGTTCCCCTTATGGTCTAAGATTACTGATAGAGTTCCAGGCATCACATTCAAGTTCCAAGCTAGAAAGTTAGAGGATGCTTGTCTCTCCACTTCCACCCCATCATTTGAGAACACTTCCCAGAAGAGACACATGGCACTTCAGCTTGCTTCACATTGGCTAGAAATGGTCACATGGCCATGCTTAGCTACAAGGGAGGCTGGGAACTGTTGTCTTCATCCCAGAAGGCAATCAGCTTGGCTAATCACCGGGATTCCATTATGAAAAAGGAAGGGAAGAAAAGACGAGGCGCAGTGGCTCACACCTGTAATCCCAGCACTTTGGGAGTCCGAGGCAGGGGGATTGCCTCAGGTCAGGGGTTTGAGACTGGCCTGGCCAACATGGTGAAACCCCACCTCTACTAAAAATACAAAAATTAGCCGGGTGTGGTAGCAGGCACCTGTAATCCCAGCTACTCAGGAGGCTGAGGCAGGAGAATTGCTTGAACCTGGGAGGCGGAAGTTGCAGTGAGCTGAGATCATGTCATTGCACTCCAGCCTGGGTGACAAGAGCTAGACTTCGTCTCAAAAAAAAAAAGAAAGGGAAGAAAGGAGATTGAGAAGCAATTTAAATTCTCTACCATGTAGTAATTGAGAGATGTCATTGCTTTTATATTCAAATACAAACCCTTCTCGTCAGACAAACCTGCTTTTCAGCGTGGCTGTGCACTAAGAGAAAAGCAGCCAAGCAGAGGCATACAAAACTCAGGGAATAAAATGTTACACCTTTCAAAGCGACAGTGGAAGGCTGACTGCCATCTTGGCTCCCCTCCTCCTGAAGGGCCTGCTGCTGCTTAGGATACAAACTCCCAGCAGGATGGGTGGCCCTGGAATGGGAGCATCTGTTCCCCAAGAGGGTGGTGAGGTAGGACAGGGAGGAGCTGGAGAAGGGGGTGAGCATATTGACCAGGTCACTGTCTTGCAACTGTGTCCTTTGATCCAAACAGCAGCAGAGGCTGGGCGCGGTGGCTCATGCCCATAATTGCAGCAGTTTGGGAGGCTGAGGCGGGTAGATCACCTCAGGTCAGGAGTTCGAGACCAGCTTGGCCAACATGGTGAAACCCTGTCTCTACTAAAAATACAAAAAATTAGCCGGGCGTATTAGCCAGGCGTGATGGCTTACAGCTGTAATCCCAGCTACTCGGGAGGCTGAGGCAGGAGAATCATTTGAAGCCGGAGGTAGAGGTTGCAGTAAGCCAAGATCGTACCATTGCACTCTAACCTAGGCAATAAGAGCGAAACTCTGTCTCAAAAACAGAACACAACAAAAACGACAACAGAGTCAGTGCTGGTCTTCCATTGGCTTTTTGGGGTGCTGGGATGATTAATTTTCATGCTTTTGAGAGGCCTTCAGGAGTATGTGTGAGAGACAGCCGCTGGCTCGATCTGCCAGCTGCCAGAGACTAGCAAATGCACATGGAATCTGGAATAAACAAACAAAAACACCTGCTCATGGGAGGGCCTGGGAACTCATACTTTGTCAAATACATACCTCCCCCTCCTTCCAACCCCCCCCCCAAACTAGGCACTCTGTGGGGTGGGAGGTAGGAAGGTAGCAGGCTTTTTCAAACTTTCCAGCCAAAGTGCCATCAGGGCAGAAGAGTATACTAAGAACAGGAAATTTCTGAATTCTTCCCTTTTGTTCTTAGAATACATGTTGAATTTGCATTTCACCAAACTCCATAATTTGGGTAGTGAGATCATCTACTGAGCTCCTGCTGTGTGCCAGGTGGTATGCCACCTTCCCTCTCTTCCCCCTGGGGAGGGCCAGCCTTTTCCAGGAAGGCAAGCGTAGGCACTGATGAGGGAATTACCCTGGCTCAGGCAGAGTAAGTCCAAGGCTGGGCTCGCCAAGTCCCAATACACCTTCTGGCAGCAGAGTCTATTAAGCAAAATCTTCAGATGTCTGGGTCGCGGGGCAGCCGGGGATTTTCGAAAGCACTGAAGTGAATGGTCACGTCAAGAGGCTGCCAGCCTCTCACCTGCTGTCAGGAAGAAAGGCTTCTGGTGTCCAGGGAGTCAAGAACAACTCACTTAAGCAGGAGTGTGACTAAGATGAGAGCGGATTCAAGAGCGCTACTGACAGCCAGAGTACACTGTTAGATCTCTCCCAGAAAATGATGGACGAGAAACCCACAAGGCGGGGAGTGCGGCTCCCTGCCACGGTGCCGGGCCGGGCCATGCTGTTGGCATGCAGATGCTCCGGGAGCATTTTCCGGTCTGCAGTTACGATGCCAGAACCTTCCCTCTTCTGCAGTTGGGATTGCATTTGATGGCTCTGAATGGTCCTATCTGTAACCACTAGGCACCTGAACATGAAATGAGCTGTCACTTTGCAAAGCTACAGTGGTTCCAATGTGGCCCCTATGGTGGGAAATAGCAGGTTGCAGGACATCTGAGTTAGTACCCAAGTGGAGCAGGGAACCGTCATTTTCTGGGCATCTACCAGGAGCCAGGACCTCATCAGCTCACTAAATCCTTACAACTGTCTTACCATCCTACAGAGAAAGAAATGGAGGTTCAGAGAGGTTTAATGATGCGCTCAAGGTCACAGATGCAATTTGTACCTAGTATGTCTTACCTGCAAGTCCCTCGCTCTGTTCACTTAAGCTTTCACCTAAGCTATATAAGTTGGTGGAAGGTAGGTCAAATTTTTTTAAGTTTTTAAAACACCGTAGTAAAGAAAGTTAAATGGGTCTCTTTCCTGCAGCACTTCTCAGAGCCTTTGATACGCTAATGATCACTGTGAAACTTCAAGAAGGCGTCTATGTCAAACAGTCATTGCCAAACACATTTGACTAAAGCTAGGCATCTGGCCTACTTGATGTTTCAAGGAACACGCTTTGGGGCAAGCTGTGCATTCAGTCTCTTGAAAACTAAAAGCCAGGGCTCTACATTAGACATCCTTGATTCAAACCTGGACTCCCCCACTCACTAGCTAGGTAACCTTCCTGTGCCCAAGCATCCTCATTTGTAAAGCAGGTAGTTAGGATTCCTGCATTCCACAACTATTTATTGAGTTCTTACTGAGTCTCCAGACATGGAGGGCTTTATCAGTGCTTACCTCACAGAATGTGACTAAGATGGGAGTGTATTGCAGAGGTTAGCACACTTTTTCTAGAAAGGGCCAGAGTGTAAATACTTTAGGCTCTGGGCCGCACAGTCTCTGTTGCAATGACTCCACTCTGCTGTCGTGGTGGGGAAAACAGCCAGTCATAGACAATACATAAATGAATAATTGTGCTGTGTTCCAATAAAACTTTACTTACAGACACTAAAATTTAAATTTCATATAATTTTCACATCACAATTATTCTTCAAAAATCATTTAATAATCATTAAGATTATTTATTTTATTTATTTTTTGAGATGGAGTCTCGCTCTGCCGCCAGGCTGGAGTGCAATGGCATGATCTTGGCTCACCGCAACGTCTGCCTCCTGGGTTCAAGTGATCCGCCTGCCTCAGCCTCCTGAGTAGTTGGGATTACAGATGCACGCCACCATGCCCAGCTAATTTTTTGTTTTTTTAGTAGAGATGGGGTTTCACCATGTTGGCCAGGCTGGTCTTGAACTCCTGACCTTAAGAGATCCACCTGTCTCAGCCTCCCAAAGTGTTGACATTACAGGTGTGAGCCACTGCACCCAGCCTAAATTATTATTCTTTAAATATTTGTTTCAACCATTAAAAAAATGTAAAAGTAATTCTTAGCTTGAGGGCTGTGCAAAGACAGGCAAAGGGATGGATTAGGCCCATGGGCTGTAGTTGCCAACCCCTGCTATATTCAATAGAGTCATTGTGAAGATTAAACGTGTTTACATAAGGCATTAAAACAGTACCAATAAAATGTGCCATTCTTTCTATTTCAGTAAGTTTTGCAATGATGATACCAATCCATGTTGCATAGAACTAATGAATAACTGACCAGGCATGGTGGCTCACGCCTGTAATCCCAGCACTTTGGGAGGCTGAGGCAAGAGGATCACTTGAGGTCAGGAGTTTGAGACCAGCCTGCCCAACATGGTGAAACCCTGTCTCTACTAAATCCAAAAAATTAGCTGGGCATGGTGGCACATACCTTTAATCCCAGCCACTTGGAGGGCTGAGGCAGGAGAATCCCTTGTACCCCGGAGGTGGAGGTTGCACTGAGCCAAGATTGCACCATTGCACTCCAGCCTGGGCAGCAAGAGCAAAACTCCATCTCAAAAAAAATGAAAAACAAAAAAGCAAAAAACAAAACACTAATGAATAACTGTCAGAGGGCTGCGAACATAAACAAAGGTTGTAGAGTGAACTGTTGTTCCCACCACTTCTACTCACGTGTGCCTCCATTTCCAGTTCACTCAGTCTCAACTGGGCCTAAGCTCCCACTCGGGATTTATCAACCTCTGCAGAGGAGGGGTGAGCCCAGCCAGGGTGTTGGCATTCCTGCCTCTGCTCAGCAGCCCACCAAAGTTGTCCCCATCTTGCCGGACAGCACAGGCCACACACGACACCACAACACGACACGATTAACAGCATTAACAGCGCCGGAGGCCGCTGATTGTTCTAAGATGGATAGAAGCCACTTGTAATTCTCCCTCTTATTCCCCTATTTGTTTGCTGCCTTCGTGTGCATTGTCAGGATGATTTCTACAAGCAGGAGTTGCTTGAAACTTCACAGTATAATTTATTAGAGGTTTTTGCCTCTTGGGAATGCCTTGAATTCACACATTTTCTAGATTGCTATAATTCCAACCAATAAGATAACTTTATTGGAGACTTCTCCAAACGGGTACAAATTCCTCTTAATGTGAAGAGGCAATGAATACAATTTATAAATCTGCCTGGCTCCCAGACACCGAGCGCTCCTCATTCTGAGGCTGCTGTGATGGTTGAATTACTCAGGCTGGAAAAAATGATTCTCATCTAGAATTCACTCCATGAGTGTATTTGTGGCAGATCTAAGGGTTTGTAGCTCAAACTTCTCTGTGCAAAAAGCCTGTGGCATTTATGCACCAATGAAAAAAAATCCCATTCTCAAGAAGATATACATGCATGTACATATACATATATTTATGCACAACCCAGGAACTAATGCTTAGTAAGCTTCTACTGTGTGATCACGGCAGGTACCATGCATGTCTCTACTTCTCCCATCAACTTTTAACTTTTACCTTTTCAATAACAACAGGACAGTAAACGTCATTTTTAAAAAATCAAATGTTTAATGACGAAAGGTCGTATCCATTACAACACTATTTGTAGACATAGAAACATCAAGCAGGTGTCAAAAATCCCACTGGACTTTATTTACATGCAGGCTTTAACCAACTTTGCTCTCTTTGTTTTAGTACAGGAAAATTCACGAATTAAAACTTGAAAACACAATAAATCACACAACAAATTCTCTTCGTTTCCGATGTCATCAGTGAAGCATCAGAATGAAAGTTCAGAAAAAGTTTTTGCTCCCCGTTATTAAAAACATGGTAACACACAACCCACCTCTGGGGGCACTGCGCCATAATTCCTTGCAGCAGAGAACGCAGCAGGAGCGCATACACCTCTAATCCCTATTTGGGAACTGAGGGAAATGGCCCAGTCGGCTGACTTGCCCAAGGACACCCAGGCAGTCAGAGGTAAGAGTCTCGCCTAGTTCTGTGGTTTCCAGGAATCATATCCGTGCGGTGTTCTACTCTGCTATTTGAGAGCCCCGGGTTGACAGAACCAGTGGGACAACTTGGGCAAGTAGCTCCTGGTCTGGCCTGTAGGATAAGACACTGGCAGGCCTTCAGGTCTGGGGTTCAGGGCTGCATTTAAAGTTACAGTACTCAATACTGGCCTCCCTAAGAATCCCCTGGTCTGTCCCTGTTTTCAACAGGAAGTTGAACTCTTTGAAGAGTTGGGTGCTGGATATTTAGTTTTCTTCCTTCCTGACTCCTCCAAGCCTTTCAGCTGGCCTTGTTGGATTCATGCAGTTCCACAATTGAAGCGTTGATTAAAAACTGCCTTGAAGGGTTTCCCAGTTCTTTGGGGTGGGTTTCGTCCAGGGAAGGACTGGCAAATGGGTTGCACTTCAGGAAGACGTGCTAACAATGAGCTCTAATGAGGATTCTAAGTCTGGATTCAGCTGGAAAGAAGCGCTGTGACTGATTAGTGATGTCTGGCACAAGCTGGAGGTGGGTAGGGGGACAGTTGGGGTCAGTGTCACTTACTCCAGGTCTAGGTCAAGAGCACGGGTAGAAATGGGCCAGTTTCAGCCTGTGCCCCCCCCCCCACAAATTCTTCCCTGTTATAACCAGCACTGCACTGATGCACAATTGGGACTGTATAAATGCTTAGGGACTGGATGCCTTGTAGTGAGCCCCCACCCAGCCTTGTAGTTAATGCCTGGAGAGAGGCACTATCAGGCAGAACATCACATCTGCATATCTACCTTCACTCCCCAGGCTTCCAGACACATCCTAGGATCCTGTCTCGGAAAATCAGAGCCCTCCTGCAGTATCTAGTTGTCTACGTCCATTGTACTTTCCTGACAGAAGCCCTAAAGACAGGCCGTGGGCTTCCTTCAGTGGTTAGCAAACAACTTTCTCAGGAGTTTTGATCTTAACACAAAGATTGCTCTAACCTTCCTTGCTCTGGTTTGAAGGTTAGAAGTGGCCTTCCAGAACCACTGGGAGGTCAGGGGCGTGGACGTCCCTTATGTTCTCTTCACTGCCCAAGGTGGAGTCTGGCTGGTTTCCATTTCCACATTGCATGGCTATGAAATCAGAGAGCACAAGCCTGGGCCCTTGCTGGCTGAAGTCGCCACTCCACCCTTGATCAAGAATAATTGAGCAAGAGCTGCTTCCATGATCCTGTCACACTCTATCCATGGGATTTCTCAATAGGGGGTCTGGACACTTGGTGTTAACACTAGAGTTTGGCTGAGGACTAGAGAAAACCTTTTTGCCTCCCTTTCCGTCCACACAACTGGTAAGAAACTACTCTTCCTTGTGCCTCCCCTATAAAGGCCAAGTGCTTGCTTTGGCCCACACCTGGTATGGGAGACAATTCCCATCCTCCTCCAAAGGGTGGTACCAGTGCCACCAGCAGTGGGGGCCCTCACAGTGAACTCCTCAGGCACAAAAGCAAGCAGAGGGGCATGGGGCTAGCAGATTGCACATCTGTATCCAAAATGGCCTATGAGAAACACCAGAGACCCCCTCCAATCCCTGTCCTTCAACCCTTCCAGATCCTTTCCAAGACTTTTGAGGGGCCAAACTTGGGTCATGTTCAGTACTAAAAAATGAGGACGAAGAACAGAACTTGCTGTTTTATCAAAACAAACCCATTTTTCAGCTCAACATCCTGCGCTATCTACACTCTTCTCCTTCCGGCGGTAGTTCAGGTGTAGACCCAGGACAAAATAATCGGGGATGGATCTTGACGTGTTTTAAGTGGTTTCTTAATTCTTTGGAAGGTTCTAGACTGGTGTGCCTCAGCACCTGCAGCAGCAGGCAGGAGTCTCCCTAGCATGGGGCAGTAAGTGAGCCTGTGTACCTTTTAGGTTAGTAACACACTTTATTCACATCTCTGAGACAGAGTTGACCTAACTCCAGTTGGCCAGAAACAGGGGTTGTCTTCTGAGGATTTTCAGTCCTCAATTAGCAATTTTTAGTATTATCTCCATTTTCTTTCCTTAAATCCCATTTCCTTCCTTTACATCATTGCAATTTATCTCAAAGGTTACACTTAGGAGGCAGTCCATTTTCTTTCAAATTTTGGTGATTCTTTTGCTCAATTATGTCTTCTTTTGCAGCATTGAGGCATGTACTTAAGCACCCAGCTACTTCAGCTTCTCATAAACAAGTTCTAAAATACAAAGTGAGCTCCCTATTCACATTGGAAATATTCCACAGGTTAAAAATTAACTATTATTCTAAAGGCTAAAATCTATACACACAAAAATAGAGATTTCCAATGTAAATTTTACTATTTTATTTGTGAAAAAACTACAAGCAGAATTCATAAATAGACATTTCTATTTAAAGCAGGAAAATGATAAAGTGGCTTCTAATAACATAGTCGTGCACATGCCAGTAACAGGAATATATTAACATCTTTTATTTGCTAGACAAAGAGCAGTGTCCAATATAAATTTCCCCCAAAACATTTAAGACCTGTGAATTTTTGACCAGTTCACAAAACCACCAACTGACACTTTAGCATGAAGAAAAAAAACAAACCTAACAGACTGTCAGCTCTAAAGACATTACAGAGCAGAAACTTCCAAAAGCGTTATACAAGCTGTCTTTCTGGGCAAATGAAAAATATAGCTCGTATAATACATTAACAAAAATTCACAAGATAAGATTGTTTTGACATACTTAACAAGCATTCTCTATTTGTCTCCAACAAACAAAGCTAAGGAAATAATGTAACCATCTTTACACAGTAAATTAAGGTTACAAGTCATACACAAGAACAGAACTGCTTGCGCATTAAAAACTGTTCAGCTCCATTGTCATACTCTAAATGTTGGCTCTTAAACCATTTTCGGTTACATACAAGCAAAGGTTATTATATATTCAGCAATTAATAAATTTTCAATAATTTAAGATACGGTAGCTTAAAAAAGTAGACTGAGAATGGTCTTGATAAGGCAGGTGAAACATCTTAGTGGAACTAAACTCACAGAAGCTTCTGCCAATGTTTTTAAATATCCAGATTGAAACTGAAAGGTTTTGATTAGAATATTGTGTGGGTGTCAAGATGTCTTTTTTTTTTTAACTGCATGACTCAAGCAAAGTCAGGTAAGCTCTGTGCGCGTGCACACGCACGAGTGTAAAAGATTGCGTGGTATTAAAACAAATGGAAACTTGCAAGCATAACACTGTGCTTTTTGTTTAACCTGCTTTCTGTGCCACTGAATACCAAGTATTTCTGGTCCTCTTTTAATATATATCTTTATAATCTACACTAGTGTTTTTACGCGCTGCCTACTAATTGTAGGGCAAACTGCAGACACAGGAAGTTACAGGAATTCCATTTCCAGAATACATGCCTGAGGGATGTCATCAATTTCCAAAATTAAAAGTCTATAAAGTACCTACTACCTCACTACCCAACAGAATACACCACAGCAACTAAAGGGCTGGCCCTATAACATCTGATTGCTTAGATTACTATCACTGTTAGCTGTGGTTTCTATGAAGATGGTAATTTCATGCCACTTGTTCTAAAGCAATCCTCCCCTTCCTTCACCCCTCCCCATTCTTTAATTTATCACGGAGGCAAAACTGAAAAACCAAAACATTGGCATGAATGAATTAGCAGCCTATGAGTAGCTGGTTAATCAGCTTTTTCCACTAATCTATGGGGTCCAATCACTTTACATGAAACTAGTTTTTGAAAAAGTACACAGTGTGTCTGAACAAAGTGCATACCAACACTTATTGGTTCAAAAAGCAGTGCAACCTACAGGAGTTTGGTGGCATTTAAGTTTTTTTTTAAAAAGTTAAAAACAGCAATTCCTTAAACCTCTGGAAAATAAATATGGCTGACTAATTTACCCTCCCTGAGACCCTTAATAAAAGGAATATTAAAACTTTAGAAGGAATGTCTTTGCAATATCCCACTAATATTAAAATGTGGATTGAAAATTCATAGTCAAATCACTATGTATTATATATTCTGATGCCTACAGAAAGCATCTGATTTCCTTTGGTTCATTAATAAATACCTTAAAAATGTATTTAAAAAGATAAGCATAGCTTGCATCCCAGACACAAGCATTATTTTAAAAACGGGGGAACATTGTCCATGCATTTGAGAATAGGACCACAGCAACAAATGGCACTGCTTTATAATCTATACCTTTGAGAAAAGAATTCAAAATTATGGTACATTAGTGACTACAGAATAGTTTTAATGTAAATGTGAAAGGAACCTTTCCTGTTGGCTACTCAATTCAAGCTGTTAATTTTTTTATTTGTTGCCTCCACAGACAGAAATTACTTCTATTATTAAGCAAACCAGGTTTTTAACACCAAAATGTGGTGCTTCATTACAAATTAGGCTGCCCTCCCGTGAGTCCCTAAACGTCAAATAGAGGTAACCTCAAATTCTCATGCTTGAAATGTCTCTGAAGTACTACAAACTCTGTATCTAAATGTAAAAGTCAAATAGAAGAGAGACCCCACATCCAAACAAGAGCAAAACAAAAATTTAAAAAATTATTTTAATAAGGAAAGGTGGAATTGTATTAGTGGTCTTCGATTATCATTATTATTATTTTTTTGCAAGACAGGAAAAAGAGTGAAGAGAATGAAATAGAACAGTTTATTCAAGCTATCTTTACGTCCAGGAAGAAAAAAGATTACATGCTGCTCGCAGTAAGTACGAGCTTTCCCTGCAACTCTGGCTGCAGGCGCGCAAGCCGTTCACCACTGGAGTTCCTACCACAGCAGGAGATTGAGAAACGTCTCCAAACACTGAAAAGCTCCATGTCAGGACTAGATGTGTGGTTGATAACCTTTGTTCAGTAAAACAAATCATAGTAGGTTCTGAGAAGGAAAAACAAAGAATGCTCACAACTGAATCGGTAGAGTGAAGGTTTATGAGACGAAGGGACATGAAGCAAACAAATTTTAATTACAGAAACCACCACTGCAATGTCATGTAGAAACAAGGGACAGCTTCCTGCATGGACCAAAAATATAGTTTATAGACTGTTTCAATCCTAAAACTAAAACAATTTCTAGATTTACCTCAGACATGAGTAGAGGTCTGGAAAATGGAGGATGGAATTCGAGTTACAGAATACCATATTTTCATGAGTGCTTATGTAAGAACAGCAAATGATAACATGTAACCATAATTTACACGAATACTTGGCATTCTGGAGCTAGTTTAGTTACTTCTGAATGATCAAAGCCCTCCCCAACTAAACCACTTGTGATTTGTCAGTTATTCCATTGCAAATGCAGGCTATCTGGAGCAGTCTTTAAATTTGAGATCACATTGTTTAAAAAATATATATTTTTATGTCGTCCAGTATTCTTTAGACAGATGAGAGAGTCAAGTTCCCACATGGATTGGAACATACTTCATGTAAGACTGATTTTAGTTAAATTTCAGCACTTTCATAGAAGGGACTGTCCCAGATCTGTAACTGTTCAATGTTGTATTCACTTCACAGTGTATCAAGCACCAGCGTTGCCATGGATTGGTTTCAAATAACCCTTTATATATAATTTTATATTTATATATATATAGTTATATCAAAACTGATAGTACATAGTATAACTGGAAGAAAGAACTAAACTTAAAAGGATATGCTGAAAGGATGGAGTTTGTGAACACAATAAATAAAAGTTCCCTCCCCCTCCCAACCCTCCCCCCGCAACAAAACAAAAACAAAAAACCAGTTGTAATGTACATGGAAAATTGTGCACAGCAGATTTTTTTTTTTTTTTTTTATAAAAAGTAGATTCAGGAGCACATCCAATTATAAATGATTGTTAGGAAAATCATATAAAACAATGGAATACATAAAAGTGTCAAGAGTAATCGTCAGGGTGCGAAATTCCTTGGTGGCCAGATGCCCATGGCAAGCAGAAATTATCCTGGCAGCATCACTAAGAGGTCGATGTCCACAGAAGATTCTCCAGGGATGCAAGCAGCATGGGCAGGTGGAGGATTTGAATTTCATACCCTGATTCATAGTTTTCACAATTCCATGTGCAATTTCAGAAAGATTCATCATTGACTGCTGACATGTCGCCCTTTGGCGTGGAGGAACGGGAGGAGCCCTTGTCTGTGCTCTCGGACCCCGAGCTGCTCTGGTTCTGCTGTTCTGACCCTGCACTGGAGGTCACTGTGGATGAGGATGTCGATGAGGAGCGAGTCTTTTCCTTAAAGTCTGTGATAATGACGGTGACGTTGCCCACAGTTACTGCCAACTGCTGTGCAGTGCTCCTGTCCACGTTTTTCAGCCGGGGCCTAGAAGGAACACCACAGGGGAAGAGCCAATTAAATAAGTTACGGATCAAAAACAGCTTCTGGCAGAATGTCATCAATACACACAAGACTTCACGACACTGTGGCAATGAATCTGAACTGCCTACCGCACATGCCAAAGCCGACTACAAAGTGTGCTGCTCAGCTTTAGCAATAATCAATCCAACAAGCACAGAGAGCAAAGTTTGAGACCACTGTAAAATTACTAGCCTACAAACCCAAGGCACAAAACCACCCCAGGTTCATGATTACGATTAAGTAAATCAGAGCGGTAATTTAGTATGTCATTCTAGCTTCCAAGTACCTTGAGGTGTGATTTGTTTCGCTGGTCTTTGTTGTAGCATTTGCAGACTGTATGCTGTTTGCTTCACTAGGAGGATCTTTCAGAATGTCAGACTTTGGTCTAAATGAGGGAGATACAAAACAAACAAACAAAAAACAGGCATTTAGAAGATATCTTGAATTCACTTGCAAAGTAATATCCTGTACTTTGTTAACCAGAAACTTACTTGGTTTTCTTGTTGGTATTTTTCTTGGTAACACTAGGACTAATTTCCTTGTCTTTCTCAGGTTTCTCTTTGTCCTGCTTTTCAACTTTCTCCTTCTTCTCCTTTTTAGGAGGTGGTGGGGTGGCATACTGCTGTGCCACTTGCTGTGCCACCAGCTGAGAATTGATCCGAGGTTTTCTAAAATGTTCAAAAAATATATATCACTATTTCCTTTATAATTTTTTTTTAACATTTTTATCTGGTCTCACAATTCCTTGGGTATTTTATTACTGATATCTGCCAATTCAAAACTAAATTATATGGTACGTGTTATTTCTGCATGATTTTGTATGGATTATTTAGTATGGATACTAAACTTTTCCTTTTTCAAAGGAAATGATACATTCACAAGTGATAACACTAACATACACATCCCTGTGCAGTAAAATAGTCTTTGAGCCAATAAAACATGACAGTGTTTCCAAGAGTGCTGAGAACACTACTTCTTTCAAGCCGTCAAGATTATACTGACTGACAGCTTTCAAATACTCCTGCTGCAGTGGGTTAATCTCATTTTATTAAATGGACACGAGTAATCCCTTGAAAAGAGAATGAAATTAGAAGTGTGACATTCACTCCTCAATCTAATTATTCCAACTTGTTCTGCTCCCCTGCAGCTCTGTGATTGGCACAGACAACATATATAGAGCAATAAAGGTAACTATAGCTCATACTAGCTCCCAAGGGAGTGAAGACTGAAAGTCACTGTAAAAAAAATCTTACACAAGTGACACATTCATTGTGCCATAAACCATTATGTCTGTGCCAATCTCCAACTGACACTGGCTCTTAGCACTATTGTTCACAAATTCTAAGAGATGCCAAACACTTTCACAATGCATGACCATTCACAGCCCTAAATAAGAAAGGGAGACAGGAATGCCTATGCTTTATTTCTACATAATATTAATTCTCCAAGACATTCCCATCTAGATAGACACAATATAATAAACTTTCCAAGTTTAAGATGGAAAACAAATATAGAAATGGTTCATTAACAAAGTAAAACAACTGGCTGCCACAATGTAACAGTCTCCTTCAGATCCGATAGCTCCCTCTCCAATTCCCCAGGAGAAAAATAACTGGACAAACCAAGTCTGACTCATCAATGGGAGAGTCAGTGGTGGAGGATTAGAAAACAAAAACCTAAAAACAAAACCTAAAACAAAGCTGCTGCATTCTTACCTAACGCTGCTATTCTTTTTTGTTTGTTTTGAGGTGGAGTCTCACTCTGTTGCCCAGACTGGAGTGCAGTGGCACAATCTTGGCTCACTAAAACCTCCACTTTCCAGGTTTGAGCGATTCTCCTGACTCAGCCTCCTGAGTAGCTTGGTTGGATTACACGTGCCTGCCACTATGCCTGGCTAATTTTTGTATTTTTACTATAAAGACGGGGTTTCACCAAACTGTTGGCCAGGCTGGTCTCGAACTCCTGATCCACCCAACTCGGCCTCCCAAAGTGCTGGGGTAATACAGGTGTGAACCACCGCGCCTGGCCAATTTTGCTATTCTTTACCAGGAAACAAAATGAGAGCCACTAGGTACATGACATGCTGGCTCCCTAAGCCAAGTGTGGTTACTGGAGCACCTCTTGGGCAGTGGCTATGATATAGGTGACAGGGGCCACAGGACAGGTGGGGACAGATGCTTATGCTATGACAGTATCACAGTTAATCTGAGCATTGAAGGAACTGGTTATATTCTGAGTGTTTCAGTACTGGTCATGACTTTGCAAGAAAACACTGTGAAAAAGGAGCAAGCTCAGAGCAAGCTTACCACTGGTCTCTAGCAACACAAGTTTTGGTCATGGGATGGCATACCACGAAACCTTGTATTACCTGAGCCTGGATCACAAGTGACAAGGGATTCAAACACATGTGAAAGCGCCCTGGAGAAGGGGCATGTACTTACTCTAAGCCCCTCTCTTCCAAGAAACACACAGGACCCCCTAGGTGAAAGGGACTTTCCCTTTTTCACAGATTCTAACAGCAGCAGTAGTCATTCTAACACATTTTACTCCTTTTAAAGAGGAAGCATGATTGTGTTAATACTTAAAAAAATAATGACCACTACAAGACATTGCACATGCACTCACTGGGGACACAGATCAGCTGTCTACAGGGATTACCAGACAGTTTAAATTGGTGCTAAAATAAACTACCATACATTAACCAATATTCAGGTGTTAAAATGAAATAATGTAGCCAGAGTTAATAATGTGAATAAACCGTTCAAACTATGAGAAACTACACCCTGATGAAGAGTTTCAATTAAGCCAACATGGGTACTTTACGCCAGAGAAATCCGATCCAAGAACAAGAGAGGACACCTGAACACCAATTTAAGACTATCCTAAACACGAGAAGCAAAGGTAAGCCAGGTGCTTGGTCCCAGAGAAATCTCAGCCTAATCACCAGGCCCACCGAATCTGAGACGGAGGAGCCTGCCTTACTCCGGGACAACCCATAAAAGTTGTCACTTACCACATTACACTGTAACTGTCAATCAACTGTGCACTACTCCATAGCAAAGACCACATTTAATCATCTTTGTCATCATGGCATTAGGCAGTGCTAGGTACTCAATAAAATTATCTACTGGATGAATAAATGAACACCGCAGAGAAAGACAAAGTAAGATGCAAACTGAGAAGAGGGCCCAAGCTTTGGAGATTGAGGTCACTGGTGACTTTTAGGAGAGCAGGCTATGTGGGATCAGGGCAGCAAGAATTAAGAGTCTGAAGGTTGTCAGAGGAAGAGGACAGGAGCTCTTCCTCACCTCAGATCTGTGATGCTGAAGTAAGGGATTGCTCTGCTCATTACCCAAGCAAACTGAGGAGGATTTCTGTAGGAAACAGTGTCATGGATGCTGCTGTACAATCAAAGAGGGAGAACGATGGAGGGCACGCAAGACAGAGGGGTTAAATCATCGGTCAAAGGGAGAGAAAGAACACAAATGAAAGGCCTAGGGAAAGGAATAGGGACACTTTCTACTGAGACATGAGAGGGATGCTAGGTAAAGATAAAGTGACATTTTTACTAGAAAAGATGACAATCTGAGGAAGTTCTCTCAGTTGGTCTCTCCCTTTCCAGGGAGGCACGCAACACGGCAGAGGTAGTGTAGGGGTCGTGAGCAGAATTTGGAAATGAGAAATCAGAAAAGAGATTAAATGAACCATGGAGATCAAAAGCAGTGCCTGGTTTGGTGAGTAGCAGGCACTAACAGTATAGGAGAAAAGAGAGCAGGTGATGAACGAGAGAGAAAAGGAAATTTACTTGCATCTCACAAATTACTCTTAATAGCATGAATATAGTATGCCTAAAAGAAGCAGGTCTCCACTACCCAGAGATCATGCTTATCCAAAATGGCTTATTCCCTAAAACATGGCCCATCTGCCAGAAATATTTATTGGCACGCTGTAGACAACAGGTAAGGTGCCCTCTGAATGGTTCTGCCACTGATATCATTCAACAGTTCAGCAAATGCACACTGAGAATTCTTCAGTGCACGCAACACAATCTGGTATCTACAGGATAAAGTCTGTATGTACAAAAAGTAAATTTCACCCGTAAGTCCTCTTAAAATGCAACATATAAGCACAACTGGGTGAAAGTCTCACTCGTTCCTAATAAAATGTTTGACTAGTATAGTGAAGTGTTTCTCCCTCTGTTGGTCAACAAACCAAAATTTCACAAATGAAAAGGACGCAAGACTATTTGGGATCTAGTTATTACCAAGAAAAATGGGGCATCTGCTAAACCACCTGTGTTGTTTGAAAAGTACTGCTGTGTTCCGAAATGTCCTGTATGTGTCCTTAAGTGACAACCTAACTCTTAAACCATCACTTGCCGCCCCCCTTCCCCACCCAAATCCCTCAACAACAGGTAAGCATTTATCATCTTAACTAGTGTAACTGCTTTTTCAAACTAGTTCTCCCAACAAATGCCACAGTACTCCTAGAGTTGGGGAGCAGGGGATGAGGTAGGGAAATTCACCTTTTGGAAGGCGAAGGAAAAGAAAAATACAAGGGCCACCAGGCTGAGCCCTCCCATATAAAGATGCTACGTTGTCAGAGATGTTCTGGCGGCTCTTGCAATCTGTCCCCTTCCCCACTTCTAGACTAATACTCTCTTCGCTGCATGGCAAGTGGAAGAATGAAAAAGTCCAATTTTCCATTGAGAGCTATGCACACTCCCACACTCCACTCCTGGGATGCTGTGCCAGGCTCTCCAGGTTAAACATTACAAATGTACCTAACATGGGAGAGAGGCAGAACCTTTTCAAAGCTATCACAGGACAGGCACATCAAGAAGTCAGAGTCAGCACAACATGCCCTCAAGGAGGAATTGTCATCTCCATTTTACAAATTAGGAAGACTGAGGAGCAGAAAGAGTAAGAAATTCATCCAAGGTTCAGCTCCATCTGGACTCTTCATGGACTCCTCTTATCTTCAGGTATCCTCGAACACTCTACAATTATGCCTTTGAAGAGCGCAGCCTGGCGTGCGTGTGTCAGGGGTGGCAATGTGAGATGAAAAGGGTGATGAGGGTACTAGGGACTGAAAAACTCAGGTCCAAGTTACCGTTTAGCTAGACTCCTCCCTGAGAACAGCACTGCCACCTTAGCCTCACCATGCCTTACTCTGGCAAGAAGGGGACTACTTGGTTGTCCTTAAGAAAAAAGAAGGGGGCAGGGGAATAGGCAAGACTGTTTTCCTTGCTCTCCACTGCCTTTAGAACATTCTCTGTAAGGAATGAACCCATATTATGATACTTAACACTGCTGATCGGTGAGAAACAGTGACTTCCCACAAATTCACATTGCTTAATGAAGTCTTCTAAGTGTCATACAACACACTGTAAATAGCACTCATTTAATGGGCAAAACTTTCAACATGTTGTGGCAAGTCACTTCTTCAATACGAAGCTGACACCTTAGTCTCCGAGATTATTCAAGTTTCCCCAACGAACCTTAAACAAGCAGGTAAACACCTTCACAATACAGCAGTAAATGTTAGATCAGAGCCCATGGCCTACAGCTTTTGGTGTCTAAGTCTCAAATTAAAACCAATCAATCACCACCACCAGCACTACCAATCTCCAAAACAAAACAAAACAAAAATGACCAGAGATTCAAGATAGTAAACAGTTTCCCTCATAAATTTAGCAAACAAGCTTTCTGTGTCTTCTTCACGACTGTATTTTCTTATGAAAAGGGTGTCTTCTTGAAACATTTTACAGGTTTATTGTTGCCATTTTAGTAGCTTATAAATGAAAATGTGCTATGAAACTACAATAATAGACATCATCAGGAAAATATTTATTTGCATTTAAGCAGCTAACATTTCAGAAGAGTCCATCCTATAAAAAGTGAAGCAGATCTTTATTTGGGGCATCCTTAGTGTCTGGAAAGGAAAAACTTCAGAGTGTTCAAATGTACACAACCACAAATGAGAACAGAAAACAAGACACCTTTTCTGGATTGCTTTGGTATGTGTACTGATACCACTTTCAGGGAGCACAGGTAAAACAGTTATTTTTTAAAGAGGCATTTCCCCTGTGTACTACTCTTTTCCTTTTCCTCTTGTGCAACGTGAGATCTTACTGCTCATTTCTCACATACTTCTCTGGATCTCAGCTACCACAACAAGCAAGGAGACGCCAAAGCCATCTTGTGATTCAGGCAATAAAGAGCAAGAAGAGTCTCCAATAAATTGCATCCTTTCCTTGATTATGTGTCCAGCCTTTCATAAACTACCAACCATGTGTCCATTTTGCTCACTTTCCGAATTCCACCTGGCATTTTACTTCTCAATTAAAATACCCATGGGTTGTGGAATTAAGACAATAAACCCATCCATCTCAAACAAAAGGTACTTTACAATTAACAGAGTTCCTTACAACCTACAAAATGCCTTCATCAAATCAGCTTACATCGAGCCCTTGAGTTCTTTGTATGCTGCTTTTATGTTCCCCCTAACCCTTCCTTGCTTTGGCAATCTATTAGTCTAAGAATTAGCAGCTTCAAGAATTTAACAGCTCTGGGCAAGTCTCTCCACTGAATGCACTCTTTATCAGGATTCTTTATGATAGATCACATTATGATACTGTAATTAGCCTTCTCACATGACCTGTTTTCCTGTCCCTACATCCAGAAGGTCATATATATGTACACTGTATAGACACACACACATGTGGATTGGGTTGGCTAGGACAGATTTTACCCCATCCAATAATGACTGAATTTTTGTATTACTGATGTCCCAAAATGCATATATCCCACCTTGGAACCTACCAAAGTATACAACTCAGCTGTTATTCTGTAACACCTGCAGACTAAAACATTCTGAAAACAAAATAGGAATGGTAGTAGAATCCAACTGCAGGAAACTAGGTGGGTCCCATGTGTGAAAATGCTTTATAAACTGCATACAAGTTTTTTTTCTTCTTTGCAAAAGTACCTTGTTAAAGCCATACTGAGGCTAAATCTTTGTCTGGACTTGTCTAAGATAAAGTATTCCAAGTTTTAAATAACCAAATTGCAAATATGTTTGTGGAATACAATCCATGTTTAAGTTGGGCAACATATACATTTACTTCTAAGGAAAGCAGTGTTAAAGTGTGAAAGCATCGGAGTTGTTTTATCCCAATAGCACTGTCCAGGAAACACTACTGGTCTCTGGCTTTGATGATTAATACAATTTGTTTTCTGTTCACTTAACCCATATACTCTGTTCCATTGTATTTTTTATATACCAAGGAACCTATATGACCTCATGACTTGACTGAAGCCAACCATCATTATAATATGGATAATTAAAAACTCAACTGTCACTTTACCAAGATCATATATTGCAGGAGATTATTAATTTCCCTCTGCTTCCCAAACAGTATTTTTTTTTGCAGTTCTTTTGTCTCTTAAATAGTACTTTCCTCTTTCATGTAAACACTTTTCTTCCATTTCTCAAATCCTTTGGCCCATCTACAAGGAGCTACTAAGTGACCTGAAGGGGGTCCTAGTCCCATTCTAGCTTACTCTTTCCCACATACATCCTCGACTCAAGAGAATCACTCTGCTCTGTATTAGAAAATTAAAAATTTCCCTCAAATTTAATCCTATCAAAATTTCACAACTCAAGTCATCCCCTTTCTTCCTGATCTTTCCTTCCGCATCTTCACAGGTAAAAGGGAAACCGAGTACTATAAAGGAAGAGTATAGACTTTGGAGTTAAGACAGCCTCTGGACTTTATCCAGACCTGCTACTGAGCTTAGGTAAATTACCTGAAATGAGAACAAGACCACACCTACTTTCTTCATAGGGCTGAGGTCAGGATGAAATAAGGATGAAATTAGGTACCATTCACTTAGCTCTTGTAACAGGACATGTAGACAGATAATCCACAAGATAACTCCCTGTAAAAATAATACATACATTCCAAAACACTACTTTTCCAGTCGTAGATGTGTCTGCCACCCTTCTTCAGATACTGGAAGGCAAGTGGAAAGATTTACAAGTGAAAGAAGCTGGTAAGTCTGCCCTGGAAAATGGTTCTAGAGACATAAATCCTTCGCATATGTTAGCATCCTAAAGTTAATTATGCTGTCTAACAGCAACAGCAGCACTAAGGAGCCTCACCAACATAGCTGCCAGTTTTTCTGCATATTTCAGAGAGAATTCTGGTTTTGCAGAAATCCCTTTTAAAAGAGGATGCCTTTAGGGAAGGCCACTGAACTTCAATTGTACAATATCCACACATGGTGTTACACAAAGTCTCACCAGAAACAGCTTGGTTAGAAACAACTGGCTCCAACACGACTAACAAGTATCTTTACCGTAATAAACAGCAGATTCTGAAATGTTCTCCTTCACCTTAAATTTTCATTTTGGATATTAAAATGTCTCTTATGCCCTGAAAACAGACTTTCATCTGAGCACCAACAGGTGAAAATACCATAACTTTTCTGCAACTCAGGAACATATATTCAATAAATAAAAAGAGCTAAAAGTGGTTCTGATTTTTGGAAACAAAAAGACGTATTTTATAAATCAATCTGGCAGCAACACACAGTTATCTCAGCCCAGTGGGCCTCAAAGTGTTGATCCAGACTCTTGGGTGTCCACAAGATCCTTTCAGGAAGATCTAAGAGACAAAACTATTTTCATAATAATTTTAAACCATTACTTGCCTTTTCACTTTCTTTTCTTCAAGAGTTTACAATGGAGCTTTCCAAAGCAATGACATCTGCCGTCACTGGTCTGAGAGTTTGTATATTTTCATGTTATAAACATTTCTTAGTTTTAATTTCTGATATGGGAAGTATCTATACATATAACTAAGATGAACAAAAGCTCCTTGGGGTCATTAATACTCTTAAGAAACGTAAGAGATCTTCTGACCAAAACGCTTGCGAACGGCCACCGCAGCACCATGCCAAATATTGGACTGCGCAACTCTACCGCACCGTGGGTAAAGAAAGAGACAGTCTTGAGAAGGCAACTTCTCAGGCTTAAATTTTTTCCTCAAAAAAAAAAAAAAAAAAAAAGGGAAAAGCAGCATTGACTCCAATTGCTGGAAACATTTTGAAAATAAAGAAAAATCTTAAACTTATTTAACACTAGAACAACTTTCTAAAAGTGGGCTTCAAGTATTTAAGCCATAGACTATAAAGCTGGCTTCCTTCCATTTCCTCTCTCCTGTGGTGCCTATAACAGAATTTTATTTGTGGTTATTCAAATATTTTAAGTAAATGTCCCATAATAAATAGTCCCTTTAGCTCTCCCTCAGCCCTTCTCCAAAGAACATGCCCACTAACAAAGAATGTGTTAGTTCAATGTATCATGTAAAGAAAAGCATTTCCTAAATCATTTTGAAAATGGACTTTTGTTGGAAAATGGCTACATTTCTTTTTGATACCTCCATTCCATATTTTCAACATAAACTTTCTTCTATAGTAAAAGATTTTTTTTGCTTGCTGATCATCTGGTTTAGTAGTGTTGCAGGATCACTGTTCCATCTGAGGCAGTGTGAGCACCACAGCAGCTGCTGGTACTACAACTACAGGCAAGGTAGAGGCAACCTTCTCCTCACCTGACTCCCTGGAAGGAGCAAAAGCCTACGTGGACATCCAACCCTACTCTCTGTGTCAGAGATGTAACATTTCTTGTGCCATCTCCTCTCGCATCTCAACTCTATCTTCGGCATTCTGGCTTATGCCACCTCCTCTCCGTCTCAGTTTCACCTTTAGCATTTTGACTTATGTTTTTAAACTCATGCAACAGACTTCTCCCAGTGCCTAGTAAATGCAGAGGCACCGTGCTGTGCATTCTGGATGTGTGTGGATACACGCTCATTTTCCAACTGGCCAACTGAGATATAACACAAGAGATTCCAACAGCCCAGACCTCTGGTGAGGACCTTTGTCTTACATGGGGTCTCCCCTGTCACACAAGCTGGGACACAGTCCTTTAGAGGAAGAGATATCTAGACTTCCCCCTTTTTGCTTTCATATTATCTTGGAACCCTAAGTCTGTGACTTTGGATAAGTTAGATAATCTCTCCAAACTTCAATTTCTTTGTTGACAAAAAGATTACAGTAAGTGATCTATAAGGTTCCTTTACCTCAGACACTTGTATTGAGTATTTAATAAAGACAACTAAATAAAGTATTTGTTCTTGAGGTGCAGGCAAGTTTGCAGTTTATGTTCTTAGCAACTCATGCAAGTTAGAAATAAACATCATGCTTTTACAAACCTTCTACAAACTACATACTGTTGGTTTAGTGACTTAGACATGACTGTGCCTTCTCCCCCACCAAAAAGGATACACAAAAGTACCTTCTAAACCATGTCTATGATGAAGATGACTCCCAGAAACTAAGAATCTCTAAGCAAACGCCATTTTCAGATGCAAATAAATGTGACAAATCAAGTCTTTCTCCAAGAAACATTACACTAAAGCAATCCAATCTGCTCTGCAAATTACTTCAAAGCTGTCAAAGATCCTATTTAAAATGCATTTAATGATTCTGAAATTACAGTTCATGTCACAAACATGGGTACTTGCAAAACACAAAAGAATCAGTAACTTACCAAAGAAAGAAGCTATTAGATAAGCCATAGTCTAACAAGTATTTAACTAGTTGCCCTCCTCAGGTGTTAGTTTCCTCACCTATCAAATTAAGACTCCAACTAACCTAAGGTAAATTTTAAGGTTTCCCTCAAATCTAACCTTTAAAACAAAACAAAAACTTAAATAATACAAAATAACAGCCCTGACAAATTCATTCATGGTCAAGAGATCTATTATAATTACTGGTTATTAAAACTTTACTGGTTTTAATACTTTACAATTTTATTACCGGTTATTAAAAATTACATTACTGGTTATTAAAAACTTTCTTGAAGCCCATTATCACTTCAGAAGATTCTCAACACTTCACTAACTACAGTGTTCACAATCTGAGCATTATTCATTATTTTGGGCCCCATAATTCTTTGTTGTGGGGGCTGTGCTATGCATTGGCGAATGTTTAGCAGCCCACTAGATGCCAACAGTACCACTCTCTCTCAAGTTATGACACCCAAATTTGCTTCTAGACATTGCCAAATGTTCCCCAGAAGAAAACAAATCACTCCCAGGTGAGCATCACTGGTCTACTGTCTAACCTTAACTACAGGAATACAATATAAGGGAGTAGAAACTTTTGCAAATATGGGAGGGCAATCTAGAACAAAGAGAACTTCTCTTGTGCAGTTTTATCAAAAGATGCCTGCAACAAGACATCTGCAATGTGTTCACTGTTCTGATTGGTAGGGGCTATAAAAGGGTAGGACATAGGGAGAGGAATCCCAAGAACACTGAGTATACTGATACTATATTATCTCTGTATTCAGACGTGTGATCACTCTTCTCCCGCCAGATGGAAAGACAATTTGATGGTCTCTATACAATTACAACTCTGACAATACCATCTATACCTCAAACATTTCTGGTAATCATGGTCTTTATTTCCATTTAGGGAAGGAAATGGCTTTTGAGTAAGGGAAGAAAAGTTTTAGGGTATCTTTATTTACTTGGTCAAATGGCTGAAAAATCAGGTATGAATGAAGGTGAAGATACTCTAAAATTACCAGTATCTATTACTAGAAACACTAGCACCGAGCTTGATAATTCCTTCAACTCCATAAAAATGGTTTTGTTTTTCTGGGGGCTGGGAGGGCACAGAGTGGCACAGGTAGATGAGAATTCATATGTCAATTTAAATAGTGATCTTTGAACTTAAAACGTTGGTCATTTTTTTTACATATGGATGAAATATTTATCAGAATAACCAGAAAACATTTGCATAAGAGTAGAAACTTGAATAAAGAGGAGAAACTTCAAGGCTATCAACAGTCATGTACTACATCCTAACACACCCAAGCAGGCACATCTTAGTGCCTAAGAAATTAATCATGCAAGTATCAAAGTCCACTCTAACTAAAGAAAACATCTGTCAGAAAATCTTAACCAATTCTTTCATTCTGTACTCTTTTCATTTCGAAGGACCAGAGGAGTGTTAACAAGTATTTCTACATAAAAACTTAATTCTGCACAGCTCCCACTCATGAGTACTTTTCTTACCTAAGCAAAATTCTCCAAAGAACTTTCCAAGCAAGTGTGGTGAAATGATGTTTAAAAAAATGTATCAGAATGTATTCTAATGTATTCAGCATCAATTAGTTAAGACCATTATGTTCGGAACACACTGCTGGGGATACTCTAGTATGTGAACTCTCCCCTCACCCTCATTCTTCACATGCCAAGGAAACCTCAGAAAGGACGCTCTAATCTCCTATACTCACCTTTCGTCTTCATTGTTTTCCTCCATGCTAGTTCAGGACCTAAGTATCTTCCTATGTCCATAAGGTCCTATCTGGTCTTTTCTAGTCCTCCCTCTAGCTATTATACATGATGCTAAAGGCCAAAGGGCCTAAAGAGAAAAGGTGAATTGCCTGTTCCTCTGCTTAAAACTCTGCCACAGCCTGCTGCTAACAGAATAAAATCCTAACTCCCTAGCATGATATATAGGCTCTTCACAAGTTTCTTCAGACACTTCTCTCAGCTTGCTTTTTCTCCACACTCACTGTCCCAGGCCTCTCATTCATAGGAGCTCAAGTCACACTAAACTTTATCTTATCTTTTTCAGGAGATACCTTTTACCACTTGTTTTATTTCTTATCCTCTATTCCTTAGCTTCTGCAATGCCCTTTTTCTCCATATGTCTTCTATAAAACCCATACCTGCTTTAAGATCCAGCTCAAATGCCGCTTCTTTCCCAACTTCTCCTAGTAAGTAAGTTTGTGGCCAGGTTTTCAGTGTTCCCAAACCACCCTGACATACCTCCACCACTTAAGGTTTTACATTATAATTTATCACCCTGGTTGTCTATGTCTCCCTACTAGACGATGAACATCTCTGAGACAGTACCAACCTTTTCAATATTATGTATACTCCCCAAACTTGCTTCAAAATAGTAATTTCCTGCCAGTAGGTCAGCTAATGCTGGCTGCAGGAGTGTATGTCCTCTGTATAATGTAGTGCAGACAGCAGATGCTACATCAGCATGTTGCATAACATTGTATTATAATGATACACTTAACTGTCTCTGAGCCTCAGAACTGAGCTCTTTGGGGATATTATATATATGAGAGAGAGAGATCTCAATGTATATGATACATGAGAGAGAGAGAGAGAGGCAGAGAGAGAGATCTCAATGAATATAAAGATCTACCCAGAGATAGAACTGCTCCCCACTAAAAGAGGGAAGAAGTAAGAAAATTAACAGGTAATGAATGTTTCCTATGAGGAAGCACCATGTTGAGCATTCTACATACATCACCTCTCACTATCCTCATGACTTCTTGAAGTTATTAAATAAACCAAACACCCAACAGTAAAAACGAGACTAGCGCAAGTAGAGTTTAACCTAAGTTTCTGCTCTTTCCACTAAACCTTAAGAAGGAAGGGAGATGAACAGAAGCCAATAAAAGAGGGGAAAACAAAGATAACGAGATGCCATTTTAAAAGGAAAAGAAAGTTTTCCAGGAAAGAATGGTCAATAATATTAAACATAATCTTAAAAGCTATTAACAAATAAGGCCTGAGGACAATCCTATGAACCTGGCATGGCAATCAGGAAGGTACCCTTCCAAAAAGTTTCTTTTCCAATTCCTTCACCAGATTATATACATGCCCCTTAACCCTCCACACCTTTCCTCCTACCTCAAATAGCCCAACTACCAAAACATGTCCCACCTATACTGGTATGAAAAAAGCTACTTTTGCAATCTGCTCTAGAATGCTTATGATTTTTAAAAATCTTAGAACAAGGAACTAGGACAAACTTCTTAGGAAGTTGAATCTAGTCCTTTAGGAATGCTCTTTGGCTTTTTCTGTTTCTCTATCAAAACAGAAAAGGTCTATAGGTAGTAAAAACTGAGTCCCCAGAGCAGGGCGTAATACGCCTGCTTTTCTAACCTCAGAGAAACTACGTTATCACAAGCCCAAGTATTGCGGCATCAAGTGAGATTCTCACACTACTAGTAAGATCTCCAATTACAGACTTACCTAAAATCTTAGCTTTAAGAAAGGGATATTTTGAAAATTGGGATTGTATATTGCATACATGGAAGTACCTGCATGACCGTAATCATTCTGACACAAAAGCTTTTCAATTTAGTATTCCACTCCAAATTATCTACCTTTGGCATCAGTGTAATCCAGTTTTTATCACTTGTAAAAAGTTTCCAACAAGGTGAGGATTCTGTACGTTCCATAAATGACTTGGAAATGTCTTTATTTGAGGGGGGTGGGAGGGAAGCCAGGTGTGGTGGCTCACACCTGTAATACCAGCACTTTGAGAGGCCGAGGCAGGCCAATTACTTGACCCCGAAGTTCAAGACCAGCCTGGGCAACATGGGAACACCCCATCTCTACCAAAATACAAAAAAATTTAGCTGGGTGTGGTGGCACATGCCTGCAGTCCCAGTTACTCAGGAGGCTGCGGTGGGCGAACTGTTTGAGCTCAGAAGGTCAAGGATGCAGCGAGCTGTGATCATGCACCACTGCACTCTGACCTGTGCGACAGAGCAAGACCCCGTTAGGAGAAAGAGAGGGAAAGAGGGAGGGAGATACCCTCCCTGTAAGTATACTTTCTGCAAAGACTTGCTGAAAATGATTCACTAATTTGCAAAGACAAAACAGATTTTTCAAATGCCTTTTTAGAAGCAGAAACTTTAGATGCTTTATTAACTAATTTTTGACTTAGAGAAAAGTTGCAAAAATAGTAGAGTTCTCATATACCCCTTACCCAGTTCCCCCTAATGTTACTATCGTATATAAACACAGAATGATCAAAACTGGAACACTAACATCTATACAATTCCATTAACTAAACCTTTCCTGAACCTCACCTGTTTTCCCACTAAGTCCTTTTTCTGTTTCAGGATCCTATCTAGGTCTCATATCACATTCTGTTCTTATTTCTCATTTTTTGGGCTCCTCCTGATATTTTTCTGGCCTTTGTCCCTTATGAACCTGAAACTCTTGAGGACTGGTCAGTTATTTCGCAGAAATGCTTCTTAATTTGGGTCTGATGTTTTCTCATGATCAGAATGAAGGTCGTGCCATGGCAATGATGTGCCCTCCTCAGTGTATCACATCAAAGGGTTCATGATGTTGTTATATTTCTCCACCTTAAAGTTATTGTCTTTCAAATAAATATTCTGGCAGAGATACTGAGACTATATAAATAAGCTGTTTCTCCTGAAACTTTATACTAATTTTAGCATCCAAACGTGGATTCGGCACAAATCTCTAACTTTCTGTTGGTAGTGGTGGTATTTTTGTCCTAATGGTGATTTTCTAGTTCCCTCTTTCCTTTTATAATTATTAAGTGGAATTTTTCTTTAAGAGCTGTCTCTACTCGCCCATATATTTACTCAATTATTTATATCAATATGAATTAATGGATACTTATTTTATCCTATAGGTTAAAATAGAAAACTGTCAAACGCTCATTTGAGCATTTTTTGCTCAAATTGTTCCAGCTTTGGCCATCAGGAGCTCCTCCTTCAGGCTGTCTCCTATTTTCTCTTCTTTTACAAAAAGAGATGGGGTCTCACTCTATTGAGCAGGCTGAAATGCAGTGAAGTGATCAAAACTCACTTCAGCCTCAAATATTTAGGCTCAAGTGAACCCGCTACCTCAGCCTTCTGAGTAGCTGGGATTACACACAGGCACATCACACCATGCCTGGCTTATTAACTGTAGGGACGGGGGGCGTCTTACTGTGTTGCCCAGGCTGGTTTTGAACTCCTGGACTAAAGTGATCTGCCCACCTCAGCCTCGCAAAGTGCTGGGATAACAGGTGTAAGTCACTGCACCCAGTCCCTATTTCCTTTCGACAAGCCCCATCCTTTTTTGAACCCTTAAAAGTCTAGAAGACTGTTAGGAACAAATGTTTCTTGGACTTTTTCACATTCCTAAGCACTGTACTCAAAGAAAACCATTACAGGCCACCTAAAGAAGGATTACAATATTCTAACCAGTAAGTTACGTGAAGTGATATATCATTATACCCTATCCCAATCAGCCTTATATTCCAGACAGCACAACCAACACTAAAAGTTAGGTGTGGGAGCTCTGAATATCATTATGAATATATTTTCTCAGAGTTTTAAACTAATTTATATCACTAATCGAATACCTCTGCTAGTGGGAAACTGCTGTGTTCTAAAGACATACTTAAGCATCAAACAATTTGTGGCCAAAAGTAGAAATATCAGAAGAAATAATGATAGATTCATTAGTTTAGACAAAGTGTTCTCTAAAACATTAAACATGTTTTTCTGGGATTGTGGGGAAGGGAGAGGAAAGTATTTCAGTCTCTGAAAGAAAGTGGAGCTACCCTGTCCAGGAATAAGGATATAAGAGCCAAAGCTTCATCTTCCAAAGAAGACCCAAACAGCCTGTAGTAGAAGAAAGCAGCAAAGAATCCCATTACTTCTGACCCTATCCAGCCCTCCCTACAGCTGGAATAGAACTAAAGACTAGAGGTACCTTCAAAATTACACCCTGCTTGTTTACAGGTGAATGATCACCTGCCATCCAAACAAAAATAAAAACAAGAACGGTGAAGAAGAACAGGTGCTGCAGTTTACTGACATGGCCAATGTTTGCCTAGGGTAAATTTTAATGAGGTACAATCTACATACAATAAAGTGTACAGTTTTAAGAAGTTGTGACATATGTATACAACCATATAATCATCACTCCTAATACTCTTTGGTGCCCCTTCTAGACAATCCCCATTCCCAGCTCCAGGAGGTCACTGATGTTTTCTGTCACTATGAATTTGATTTGTCTTTCCTGGAATTTCACATAAATGGAATTATACAGTTTATACTCTTCTTTATGTGTAAGGCTACTTTCATTGCATAGTATTTGAGAATCAACCATGTTGTTACGTGTTTTGTTTATCCAGGCTCCTGTTGATGGATATTTGGGCTTCTTCCAGCTTGCCACTATTATAAATAAAGCTGAAATGAACATTCATTAACAAGTCTTTGTGCAGACATACGTTTTCATTTATCTTGGCTAAAATGCCTATGGCAAGTATATGTTTAACTTTATGGCAAGTACATATTCAACTTTATAATGAACTGCCACACTCTTTTTCAAAGGGATTGTACTACTTTACATTCCCCTCCAGCAAAGGATGAGCATTCCAATTGCTCCACGTCCTCAACAACACTTGGTTCTGTCAGTCTTTTTAATCTGAGCCATTAAAGTGGGTGTACAGTAGCATCCCAATGTGATTTTAATTTGTAATTCCCCAATGATTAATGGTGTGGAGCCAATTTTTTGCCCAGAATGCACTTTTATACAAGTGCACTGTTAAGCTGATGGCTTAACACAAACAATAAGCCCATACAGTATTTATGAAGATCAAGAGGCCTGCCAATATACAAACTGTTGATGCTGGGTGATGAACAGGGAGATTATTTCCATTCTTGTGTTTCAGTTATATCCATTTTTTAAAAGTTAAAAATAAACTAGAAGCCCGCTGAGTTTCATGCCCAAAGAATGTCTTAATTGAGGTACAAGAACTCAGAAGAGAACGAAAGTAAAGACAGCTACTTGTCAAATTTTGGCGCAGAGTAATAGAATAAAGCATTTTTTTACTCTAAGCTAAACAGTTGTATAAGAAGGTACTATCAACCATCTCTTAAAAATGAACCATTGACCTAGATGAGTAAGGGTGTATGCACTGCATAAAGGTTTGTAGAATCGGTGAATTGGGAGTAAACACAGAAGACAAAAGACAAGACTGGAAAGGAGAGATGGATGGATATGCTGCACTTTGGATGAGACAACCAAAATCTGAAGGGGTTCAGCAAACTGGAATAATAGATTTTGAGATCAGACAAAATTTCACATCATAGTAATATTTATAGAGCTCATGTGCTTGCTCTTTTTTTTTTTTTTTTTTTTTTTTTAGGACAGGCTCTTGCTCTGTCACCCAGACTGAAGTGCAGTTATGTGATCACAGCTCACTGTACCCTTGAACTGCTGGGCTCAAGCAATCCTCCTCCCTCAGTCTCCCGAGTAGCTGAGAGTACAGGTGCGTACCACTGTGTCCAGTTTTGTTTTGTTTTTTGTTTTTTTATAGTCAGAATCTTGCTTTGTTGCCCAGGCTGGTCTCAAACTCCTGGCTTTAAACAATCCTCCTGCCTTGGCCTCCCAAGGTGCTGGGACTCCAGGATGAGCCACGTGATCAGCCCTTGCATTTCTTAATCTGAATGTAACTCTAGTGAAAAGAGTAACAGATGTTAAGAAAATGGAATTTTAGCTCTGGTTCTTTTATTAATTTGCAGATGACTTGTAACAACGAACCACAGCCTTCAGCTAGTTTTCCCAACTGCTAAAACAAAGAAAATACCTGTCCTACATTCTCATCAATATGAGAAAAAAAGGTTGGAATCAGTAAAATAGACACTTGGAAGAAAAAGTATACAAGTGCTATTTTATTTTTCTTACACACTTGTATATACGTATTAATAAAGCAAATTCAAGTTTTAAAAACTTTGGTCTTAGTGAAATCAGAAGAATATATTTTCCCCCAAGTTTCAGACAAATATATGCCTCAGAATGTGGATGCTACATAAAAAATATTCCAAAAGAAAAAAAGCCTTAATTGCCACACTGCATTTATTGAGCACCACCACTGATTCTAGTTTTTAAAAACTGTATTCTATAGATCCTGTATCATTTAATACTACATGGAAAATAATGTTTTCTTCTTTTGATTACTTTAGGTTGCTATTATGGTGAGAGTCCCTGAAGAAGTATTCAGAGCTGCCCTACGCAATACAGCTCCTGCCACTGTTTTGATGGTTTACAGCAATGACAGTGTCCCACCTGTTACTCTAGCAGCTGTCCATGGTTCCTGCTGTTACTGTGTCTTCCACACCAGCACCCAGCCCTCATTATGGGAGACACACGCATTTAAAGCAACACACTAGAATTGAGAATATAATTGTTTCAGAAGCAGACCACAATTTTGAGTTCCATCCATGACCGATAACAAAGCATCTTCTCCAAGTGTCCTTTAAAGAGACTTACCCTCTTAAATAAGGTATTCCTGCATTAAATTTATCAGTCATAAAAAGCATGTTTAAAACTTCCTCCTATAGCCAGGCATGGTGGCTCACACCTGTAATCCCAGCACTTTGGGAGACTGAGGCGAGCAAATCACCTGAGGTCAGGGGTTTGAGACCAGCCTGGAGAACATGGTAAAATCTGTCTCTACTAAAAACACAAAAATTATCTGGGCATGGTGGTACGCACCTGTAATCCCAGCTACTCTGGAGGTCAGGCAGGAGAATCACTTGAACCGGGGAGGCGGAGGTTGCAGTGAGCCAAGATCGCGCCACTGTACTCCAGCCTGGGTGACAGAGCAAGACTCTGTCTCAAAAACAAAAAACAAACAAAGAAACCACCAACTTCCTTTCATATTCAACTATTTTTAATAAGCAACCACAACACCATGTTATTTCAGTATGTTTCCACATCCCAAACATAACATTTAGTAAGAAAAACTTCAAGAATACTCAAACACATCAATAGTCTCTTATATGAAGTATCATCTCATGGGAACAACAAATAGAGTCAACCGGAGCTGAATCCGTTCCCTTTCAAACAAGAGTTAGGAAATATATTTGGGATTGGTAGGGATATAAGTGAGGACATATCAGGACTAACCACCGAAACCTTAAATCATAAAACAGGTGTTGCCTATCCAACAAACGACCCATCTTCTCTGAAGGAATTAGCAAATTCAACTAAGAATAGTTCCAAAAGCACAAAATTCAAAATAAGCCTTGGCACAGAAAAAAATACTCAATAATTATCGATTTAACTGATCTGTTTGCATAATAACAATTAACTTTATTTAACCTTCTCAAATATTTAAGATCATGACAAACCCCCCGGCTGACAAGGTTTTGGCAGAACTGAACAAACTGTCCCACAGATTAACTATGAACACGTTTAAAACAGAAGTAATAAGTGTTTGACTGTGGGGGAAGGTACGGCATATGGTGATTTCCCCCTCTAAATTTTTTAGTTCTGAGTAGCTATCCATACTCAGACCAACAGCTGCAATGACTAGCCTGGACAGTGGTGCTGCCAACCAAAACCTTCCTTGTGCAGACTGGTTCCAGGACCCCCATGGATACCAAAATCTGTGGGTACTCAAGTCCTTTACGTAAAATGGCATACTTGCATTTAACCCATGCACATCCTCCTATATGCTTTTTAATCTCTAGATTACTAATAATGCTTAATACAATGTAAACGCTATGGAAATTATCAAACTGTATTATTTTTAATTGTTGTATTGTTATTTTTATTGGTTTTATTCTCTTGAATATATTTTCAACAAGTGGTTGGCTGAATCTGAGGAGTGAAACCTGGGATACAAAGGACTGTATGTTGAAACTTCAACCTACTCAGAAATAAGTACACACACAAATGTCTGCAAGCAATTTCAGGGGCCTTGTGGATCTCAAATAATGAACGTCTGGTAGAGCAGATCCCCACAAATTTACAAAAAAACAAACAATAGGGATGACTGGCTAAGATTCCATGTGGGACCTGCAGAATCTCAGGTAGTACATTTAATATGTCTGATTTTTAATTTTTCTCAAGTTATCAACTATGAGAACTAAAAAACATAGCATTTACATTGGATTATGCCTTGACGACTATTCGAAAACATAGCTAAATTGACTGAAAATGACCACACACAAATGCCATCTACTTCTTTTCTGCAGGTATTTTCATCTACACAGTGACACAATCATGGAGCAATTTAATATCTACACCCAAGAAATTTCCCTCTCCACCCCAGCCCCATCATTGCTTTTTATTGCAGAAGAATTGACAGAGTTTATATTCTGTTTTTACTTGCTTATATAATCTTAAATTGAGTTTTGGGGTATTTAATTTCGTAACTAAATCTTAAGTACCTCATGATCAAGAAATACAGTTTTCACTCTTTTAAAACCCAAGCCTCTGGAAAACAGCATCTCGAAGAGGAAGAAAGAATGTCAACACCTGGTATTGTAGGATCAATCACCACTGTGTTTCTTTCCTCTGATGACACTTGACCAATAGCCTGATTTTAAAATTCACACTTTAAGGTCTTCTCAGAACAGAGATGCTCTGGGGTATGTTCCAATAGGAGGGAATACGTCTTTGTATGTTAATCAATCTCCTTCACAGATAAATCCATTGGGCCAATTTGGAAACATGAAAATTAAGAGTCCAGAGATACCTCAAGCAAACCCTTGAGTTGATGGAGGTAACTACAATGGGGTGGCTTGGGTGAGATGCATTCCACAGGCTTGTGCAGCGAAGTCATCCATATAAACTTCACATGTGTATGTATGTACATATATATGTGCGTTTGTAATGAAATAATCCCAGTTCAGGACAAAAGCATCCCCCAAAAGTAGAGATATGGCCACTCCTAGGGGCCTCCAAATGAAATCCTAACCCACCTGATGACAGTGGGGAGTCTATTCTTTCCCACCAATCAACTTTCCTTCCAGATAACACAGCATCCCAGTGTTACCCTACCCCAACCTCATCTCAGACACACCAGCATAGACTCGCCCTTCAGAGAGGTACATGTGCGCACATGCACACACACACAAACCTGCCCATGTCCCTCAAGCAATCTATCCCGACACAAGTGCACACACCCCTCAAATGCACATGCCTTCAAACACATACACACACCAAGATACCAACAAAAAATACACACACCATCCAAATAAACACGCCTAATTTCACCCAAAATATACATGCTCATGTGCCTCCCTTCTGCTGCTTGACTAGACAGGTCACCAAGACCTACTATATGTAACCCAACCATATCCCTCAAAGAAATACAATCCATCAATGCCTTCCAATGCATATATACTACAGCCCACTGCCATTGCCACTGCCACCACTACCACTGAAATAGATTGCAGTGGTTCTAAAATTTGTCCATAAATGTTTTGATACTCCTCCCTTAAAAGAAGAAAATAAGGAGCCTAATTCTCTTCTCCTTCCTTGACTGTGGGGCTAGATTTAGAGAATCACAGTTAACAGAATATGAGGTAAGTGACTTCTGAGTTAGAATATAAAAGAAATCCTGGCTTCCACCTTGCTCTCCCTCGGGTCACTGGTGGAGGCTAGCAGTCACATCATGAGGACACTCATAAAGTCTTATGGAGAGGTTCATATGCTCAACAATTAAGACCTGCCTGCCAAAAACCAGCAAGGAACAGAGGTCTTCAGCAGGCATGTAAGTGAGTCATCTTGAAAAGCAGATCCTCCAGCCCCAGTCAAGCCTTCAGATGACTGCAGCCCCAGTCAACATTTTGTTATAGCTTCATTAGGAACTCTGAGCCAGAATCATCCAGCTAAGCCACTCCCAGATTCCTGACTCTCAAAAATCTGTGTGAGATAATATTTAAGTGGCTAATTTCAGAGTAATGTGTTACACAGCAACAGACAATGAATAGACAGACATGCATTTTCCACACCCTCAAACATTCCTGGCCTCAGGTGATCCAACCACCTCGGCCTCCCAAAGTGCTGGGATTACAAGCATGAGGCACTGTTCCTGGCCATGTATTGTATTCCTTTGGACCAGGGATCAGCAATTTTTTTCTGTAAAGGGTCTGATAATAACTCTTTTAGGCCAAGAAACAAAATCAAGAATATTATGTAGACACATACACAATCATTTAAAACTGTAAAAAACCATTCTGAGCTCCCAGACCCAAAAAATACAGAGGGTAAGTAGGGCAACTAGAGTCTAGATGACAAGAGCTACCTGGAATAGCAAACCTTGCTTTTTCATGAGAGCAAGGTTTGCTATTCTCAAGTTAACAGTATTTGGTATCCACTCAACCACACAGCCCTAAAGAATAAAGACATACAATCCTGTCAAACTGGAAAAATGCACATTTGTTTCAGTTAGGATACTGGGGAAAACGGACTTACTGTGATACAAATGTTTGTGTCCTCCTCACCCCCACAACTCGTATGTTGAAATCCTAATCCCCAAGGTGATGATACTAGGTGGTAGGGCCTGTGGAAGGTAGTTAAGTCACAGCTCTCATGAATGGGATTAGTGCTCTCATAGAGAGAGGTCCCTCTCCCCTTACAGCATGTAAGAACAGCCAAAAAGCTGTGATGAACCACGTACTGACTCAATCTGCCAGCACCTTGATCTTGGGCTTTACAGCCTTCAGAACTGTGAGAAATAAATTCCTGTTGCTTATAAACTATCCAGTCCATGATATTTTGTTATAGCAACCTGAACGGACTAAGACAGGGGTGGCGGTGGTAATGTTCCTAGCAAATATCTATCATTAAGCAAGTAAGGGGTCTGAGTAGCAAGGCTGACGTACTGGTGACCCATGTAAGCAAACAAGTATACAATTTACCTTTGACTACTGATATTATCACATTCTTTGGTTACAGGCTTCATAACATATTTTTTTAAAAAAAGAAAAAGCACACAACTCTGTAAACTCAATTTATTTGAACCAATAGATGCTTGGGATGAAGTTAATCTGATTAAATTAGCCCTCATAACAATAAGGTGGTGAAGTGACCAACGTCTAGCCCTCATGCATAGTAACTAGCCATGCGATCCTTGCCATGTCATTTGTTTTCTCTGGCATTCAGCCTCTTCATGACGGGGCTATAATTTGTTATATCTGAAACCTTTGAATGACAAGAAGAAATTGTGGTCTGGAAAATGCGCCACTGCTTAGGTTCTCATATTAGGAAAATTTTTCTTTCCAAGAACCCAGTGAAATGTTTTCTGAAGGGAATGCCAGTCCCCCTGTTTAATTTGTCTTAAAACAGTGTTTTGTCTCTGTCTCTAAAATTATAGACCCATTAATCTTCTCAGTAGAATTCTTTTTTCCCCAATAGAAACTTCCCATTAAATGTCCTTTTCTCAAGTGAATATATCACTGAAAGCACTTGAAATCAGTCTAGTGGGCCAATCTATGATCCTGAATATCCCCACAGGAAAAATAACAGGATCAAGTTACATCTGCCACAAATGGAGAGCTGGGTGCTCATTGTGAAATTATATATAGTCTTGAATTTGCTTGGCTATATTTGGTGGCTGAAAGCATTGTCCTATATTTCACATCCAATAACAGGTAAGGATCCAGCTTGAATCTAACTACAATATGCACTGATAAATTGTTTAAAGTCTTCAAAATTTCAGACATATTTAGTCTAAAGTTGTGCATGTACTTTACATAGGGTATATACTAAAGTGAAATTCTTTAAAAACTGAAAAATATTAAGTACTTTAGGAAAACTCAATGTTTTAAGAAACCTTATTTTTAAAAATGTAGTTTTTAGTAAATTTAGCACTGTTCCATGGCTAATCAACTCCCTTCCAATAAACCTATTCTATATATTACTTTAATGTAGGTTTAAGACAGGGATAGAAAACACCTAGATGTTTCAAAGTAAAGAGTGGAAACAAATGTTTTAAATGTGCTTATTAGTAGAAAATTGAGACTAGGAAAAAGAACAAATATACAATATACAACATGTTTGCTATGGTTGGGTGAACTCCAGGTAGCTCTGATGAAAAAGGACAGAAGAGGGGGATGAATTAAGGATGGGGACACAGGAGAAGCCAGCAAAGCAAATGAGTTTCTTAGGGTTAAGACAAGAGAGGGTCCCTGCATGTTTGACACTCTTCTGGGTTTAACAGCCTCTGATTAGCTCCATTTGATCCTTCAGGAAAGACAGCCTGGGGGAAAAGGGACTAAACTGCCTCTAATCTTCCTTAAATGCTTTTTTTTTTTTTTTTTTTTTTTTTTTTTGGTGCCAATTCTGGGAAGAAGCTGGATAGAAAGCAGTAGAGGAAGCATTTTCTAAGGGGTCTAGATATTAGAAACCTTAGGTATAGAGATAGGCGCTGAAGTATGGCAAAAATTAAAAATTAAGGAACTTAAAATCAGGTCAGGCCATCCTACCCCACTGTGGGGTAAATAGTAGAGACAGTGGAAGGCAAAGCCATTAGGTATCTGGAGGGCCTACTGCAGCACATGTACCAATACTAAACTGACTCCCCAAAGCTGTACATCACAGGTCATTTAAGGTAACTTTTGCATGGAAAATTTTCCGACCAGGTGCCCACCAGGATCACAGAAAAGCCCTCAAGATACTGCCATGGATATTCTGGCTTTGACAATGCATTCGGATGAGCTTAGCCACTAAATAAGCTTAGGCTTCCTGCAAGGCTAGTCATTAGCAAAGAACACTGATAATCAATCCCCATGCATCTTACTCCCACGACAATTAAAAACAGGAACAATTATAGAAAAAATTAAAAAGCACCAATCATGATTACCATTTTTCCTTGTATTAGGGTCTGTTTTCTTTTAAGCTGTGGGGTAAGTCCAGACAATAAATAGTGGGCAACCATATTCTGTTGTCCCTTCCCACTTAGAATATATGTAGTCCAATTTCTTCTACCAGTAGTCCATCTTATCTGCGGAGATGTTCCAAGTCCCCCAGGGGATGCCTGAAACTTCAGACAGTACTGAACCCTACATACTATGCTTTTTCCTACACTTACATACTTATGATAAACTTTCATTTATAAATCAGACACAGTGAGACTAACAATATTAAAACAGAACAATTATAATGTACTGTATTAAAAATTATGTGAACATGGTATATGTTGCTCTCTCTTCCTACCTCAAAATATCCTACTGTACTCACCTATTTTCCAACAGAAGTTGACAGTGGGTAACAAACTGGTAAGTGAAATCGCAGATATGGGGGACTACTGTATTTTACAGATGAAATGCAAATACTAAGTGATTTGCCAAAAGTTTTACTGCTATTTAGTGTCTGCTAACTTCTGGGTACAGTAGTCTTGCTTTTTTTAAAAAAATCTTGTAACACTGTCTTCCTTATAAAATTCATATAAATATCTTAGATTTAATGTTCATAAATACATGAAAATATATTTCTAAAATATTAAAAATCTGTCCTGGGATTCATCTTCTATTAATAAACAATCAAAAGAATGAACAAGTAGTCTGCCTGCCAATTTAGAACTTCAAAAAGGTTTGGATTATCCTAATTGTTTTTTTTTTAAAAAAAGATCAACCCAAAGAAATCCAAACTACTTAAATTTTGCTACAACAAGCATTAACTATCATCTGATAACAATTCCTCTAAAAATAACCACCCTTTATAAACACTAGCTATTTCTCCTCCACAAGGTTTCCCACACTGACTTTACCATTCATCCTTAAGTCATTTCTCAAAAGCCCAGAGATGACAAACACCCAAGCATAAATAAATGCTCTCCCTCCTGAACCCCACAGGAAACAAAACAGAAAATGGGGCTCTAGATTCCTCAAAACTACACTCCAGGAAGCCAAAATAAAACCTACATCCTACTCATTTCTCACACACAGTATTTCCAGTTCCTTCCTTACCGTTTCCACTTTAGCCTCTACCCTAAAGTTAAATTCATCTTTTAACAATACTGCTTTAATCCCTCCTCTAAGACCCTCAATGTCTTTCAACTAAAGCCTAAACCCCTCAATTTGATACCAATTTAATGTTTGCCTTTCCTAAGCAAGATCCCTATACCCTAAACAAATAGGTCTGGTTACTTTACCGATTTTCCCACTATTTCTCACCCCCCAAACCTGACAACGATTACCCTCTTCCTTATTTCTACCTCCAATTTACAGCCTTCCCTGACTATTCCTGTCCATTACAATTTCTCCAGCCCCAGAAGCCTTTACATTATTGCATTGCTCTCCTATTCGGTTCTACATACAACTGAATTTCTGTCTAGTTACCTTGCACTTTTCATTTATGCATTCATTCAACATCTGCTATATCTCAGGCACTGAGGAGATGCTAGAAATAAAAGATGGATAAGAATAGGCAGATTCAAAAAGCTTGGTCTAATAAGGGAGCCAAACAAGCAAATAATCACACACAGATAGAAAACTGCAAATGAAGGAAGTGTTCCAAAAGACAGGAACATCAAGGACTTTTTCAAAAAATGTGGCCACGTCTGGGCCAGGGGTGGGGTATGGGGTGGCCAAGGATGGGTGGTCTCAGTCAGGAAAAACATGGAAAATGACCCTGTGGTAGGAAGAAAAATCATATGTTAGTTAACACTAAAAGAAGACTAGGGTGGCTAAGCTGAAGAGACTGGGCTGGCAAGACTGGGCTGACAAGACAAGGCAGGAACTGAAGGCAAGGAGCCAGATCAGCACTGTTACTTACAGATCATGTATGTACTCAGCTACTATGAATCCCTATACCATACTATTGTACTATCTAATTGGAAACTTAAAATTCACTTGAAGATTAAACAAAATACACACACACTACTAAAAAATAAGCAACCTGGGAGACAAAGACACCAGATCACATCATTGATTCTCAACCATGCTTGTCCTAGAGATCAGTGGCTCAAAAATCTGACTGCACATTAGATCAGCTGGGGAGCCTTTAAAAGAACAATGAGGTTCTGGTCCAGCCTAAACTATGTCACAAATGGAGATCTGTCACCCTGACACAAGTGTCAGATGAAGTCTTTGAATGAATTAATTAAAAGAAAATCAAAGTCTGCTTAGTAAATGGCTTCAACCTCTAAAACTCCTAAGTTTAAACAGGTGAAATGTTTCCTTAACAGACACTGATTTAATGGGTAGGAGATAGGCCCAACTAAACAGAGGTATTTTAAATAGCTCCCCCTAGGAGATTCTAGAAAGGTGAAATCCCAGTAGAGAACTACTTGCCTGAGGGACAACTCTCTTAACAAGCTTCTCAGAAAATAGAACTTTGTTTCTCACAGCCCTTCCTCAAAACACTAGACATTCCCCCACCTCATTCCTTCTAGATTTAACCCAACTCCTGTGGTCTCCTCCTACTCCCCATCTAAGTAGCTAAATCTCAGGAACCACACTGTTTTTATACCCTTTCAAACTAGCAAGTTTATATCAAAAATTCAGTAGGGAGTGCAGTATTGGGCTGGAATAATAAAGCTACCCTGAAAGTAAGCAATTTGGTTTTGAATACTCTAATCAAAACTCTATTCTGTAGGAGATGGCATAAAATCCATAAAGTGGCAGAAAAAAATGAGATGAGTGATTTCTGTCCAACAAAGAAGTTTCTCCCCTACTCTCAAGAAAGGAAAAAAAGAAAGGGAAACTACTGAACCCAGGTTTGCTTGTGTCCCAGGTAAAGTTTTTGAGAATCTGATAGATTAAGGACAGACGCAGGGTCCCAAGAGACTGGAAGAGAGGAGCTGCACTCAAAACTACTCCTAAAGTTCCTGGCATATTACAGTTAGAAGAATTCAAATGCAAGACACATATAGGTCAACTCTTAAGCTATTACAATTGCCTAAATACAAGTAGAGACACCTTGGCGAAAAAGCCTGTGCTCTGTTATATAAGAAATTGATAGCCAGTGTTAGTTATCTGTACCAATAGGACTCTGCCCCCAATACTGGTTATATACACAGGTTAATGTATATAATAATTCAAAACTGAACTCCCCTTATGAATAGTTTTAGATTTCACTGGTTACTTGGGTTTATCTGTGCATCTGTTTTTACCATCAGGCTGTCGCACATCTTTAATAAGAAATGTTCACATTAAAGCATAAGGAGACTTAAGCAGGCAGTTTTACACATGAAAAAAACCAAGACTTGTTTACCAAAATTTATCTCAAAAGTAAAAAATGCAATGTAATGTTCACTTCTCTATTTTAAAAACAGATCCATTCTGAGGGCCAATTACAATTGCCATAAGGAGAAAAATTAGTTCTCTCAAAGAACTAAGGTGAATCTGGGCCAAATGTAAATTACACCATCCTGGCACTATTGTTTGAAGTTGCTTTTCACTAAAACAGTCTCCCATCAACGCCAGACTTGTCTTTCAATACCTATCCCACCTACCGTCCACAAACTTTCCACAGCTACACTTGTACAGTCTTCACTGACCACAGTACACAGAGACAGATGTGACAACAGGTTACTGGGTTTCTTAACGCTCATCCCACCTGTTAGCTAAAGGGTGCACACCTGGCCTCATGACTGAACTCTGTAACACATGTGATTTTGTCAGCCTGACACAGATGCCATACGGAGCCTTAAATGAATGAAAAGAAAAACAATGCTCAGCAAATGCCTTCAGTCTCCAAAACTTCTAAGTTCAAATATACATGAAATGTTTCTTTAAATCTGTGAAGAACATTACATCCCACCTTTTGATGACATAATTTAAAACACATTTTATTCATATTTTTATTTCCTTCCCAAACACAGTTACACTTTGAAAAAAAAAAAAAAAAAAAAAGGATGACTTACATATGTCTTCCAATAGAAATCTTTGTTTTAACAATAGGTAAATTCTAAGAAATGTGTTCTGCTCCACCATCCCCACTAAAGCAATGGTATGTCTTTAAAGTATTAACTTACAAATCAATCTCTGTGCTGACTGAAATACTGCTGAACTGCTTTATCGTACATCAGGCATCTTTTTCAAATACATTTCTTTTCATGCAGTACATATGTTATTTCTATAAACTCAGCAATTTCACACTTCTAAACCATTTCCTCCACTTTATTTCATCCAATTGATACAGCTTAAAATACTAAACTACCACTTCTTCCTAAAACTTTTTTTAAAAGTAATAAGCCTGTTTATACTGGTTTCAGTTCAATTACAAGTTAGAAGTTATTACAATTTCCCTTTTGGAGATTATGAGCTAAACCTATGAACACCACAAAATATTCAGAGCACACAAAGCAAAAATATTTGATGCACGTGCCTATAGTTTGGATGTGGTCTGTCTCCACCAAAACTCATGTTGAAATCTGATTTCCAATGTGGCGGTGTTAGTGGGTGGGGCCTAGTCAGAGGTGTTTGGGTCATGGGAGGGATACCTAATAAATAAGACTATGTCATCTTGTGGCAGTGAGCTCTTGCTCTCACAGGACTGGATTCATTACTCCAAGAGCTCCAACATCACTCCAACATTACTCCGGGTTGTTCCTTCTCCTTGCACATGCTGGCTTCCTTCCATTTTCTGCCATGAACTGAAGGAGCACAAGACCCTCAACCAAAGGGGCTGCCTGATGTTGGACTCTCCAACCTCAGAATCATGAGCCAAATAAAATTATTTTCTTTATAAATTATCCAGTCTCAGGTATTGTTATAGCAACACAAAATGTACTAAGATGTACACTAGAGAGTACAGTCAGTGGATTCACAGTGGATGAATTGGCAAAGCAGTTATAGCAGTATGTTGTAATAAATCATGACTTTCTATAGAAGAAACTAAACACTTCTTGATATCATATGAATCTACCTGATTTAAATCTCTGGGGCCGAGGGGAGGAAGCTGACAAGATGCTCTAAGGCATTTCAGAAACAAATGTAATTACGAAGAAGGTTTGCAGGTAGGAATTAAAAACAAGTGACTCGCTCTATCTGTTCTACAGAAGGTAAAGAAGTGTGAGAGAAAAAAATGTTGTCCATTCCATAAAGGTAGCTTTGAAATGTAAAACAACAGATATAATGTGTACAGCCAAATACTTGAATAAAAGTTCTATTTTCATTACTTCTTTGGGTGGTTAATACGGTTAAATTACTGACGTGGGAAGTTAAATTACTACACAGAGTTCTTAGCTTTACTTTCAAGAAAATCCAACTGTTATTTTCCTCTGCAAATTCAGAGCTTTCACAATACACTGCTACTACTCATTCATCAGTTGATCTTTTAAAAATACGTAATAAGCATTATCAAGTGTGACCCTTCCTCACAGTATGACCAATGTTCAATGTAACAGAACAAACGTAAAAGTCTGACTAAATCCTTCAGTAAATAATTAAAACAAAAACAAGTAACTGTTTCCTAAAGAAGGAAAACCTGCTTCACCTTTGTTCCCCACCAAATCTATAAAGGCAAAGTCTAAGAGATCCAGTGTGAAGGGCAACCCTTGCAGCACTACAACTACCATCCCTCCTGCTTTCTTCTTCCCTCCTCTCTTCCATGTAACTACTTCCTCTGCAACTTAAGTTACTGCATCATACTACCTTCTATGTATTTTCTGGATGGCTTCTTTCTATCCTCATCTTTTAAATGGGGGTAAAAACAGATGTCTTCAGCTGCTGTCCAGATAAAAATCAGCTATAAGGTGCTTTGTACTTGGTCTTACATACAACGGTCATTCAATAAATGGTAAGTATCCCACCTCCTGCATCAGATCAAAGTACAGCCACCTTGGAAGTATCAGCTGGGGTTACCACAATGCACTACAGGCCAGATCTAAGGTTTTAATTAACTTCACAATCCATTCCCATGTAGTACTGGTACTTCCAGATATTCTCCAGAGGCCCCTTTTGCCTAGACTACTCTTTGTGGGCCCCAATTCAACCTAGAGTGTCATTCTTGTTAATTCTATCTTGGAATTTCACTTCTTTCATTGGCTCGACAAACATTTACTGAACATCCACTATATGGCAGACTTTATATATTAGTCTCTCTGACTGACAAGTGATAGAAACCTCTCAACAATCCACTTAGAATTTGTTAAGTTTCACTACAGTTCACGCATCTATTTTGTTGCCATCTCACTTTCAACACACTTGCTCAAATATTCAAGAAACTCTCCCAAAACAACAATTTCACAAATGAGAAAATGATATGAGAAGCCCAGAGATGGTGGTGACCTTTCAAGATATCAAGTGGTGACAATGCAGGCAATCTCATCTAGGTCTTCTGGGTGCATACCTCCTTTGAAGCTCTATCTATCTATCTATCTATCTATCTATCTATCTATCTATCTAATCTATCAAATACTATGCTGGCTCATTCACTGCAAATTAATTACATACCTGCATTTGAAGTATTATGGTTTTACATCACTCAGAATGTGCTTTAATGTTCTTATGCCCAGTCAGGCTACGGTTACGGATTCAGCTGGGTTGAGCGTGGTATTTTAATGAAGCCATGATGGTATTTCTATCTCCACAAAGGCCAATGTGTTCTGCTGTTTGGTGCCCTCTGAATGTTTCATTCTGGGTTTTTGGGGTTTGTTTTTTGAGACGGAGTCTCGCCCTGTCACCCAGGCTGGAATGCAGTGGCACGATCTTGGCTCACTGCAACCTCCGCCTCCTGGGTTTAAGCGATTCTCCTGCCTCAGCCTCCTCAGTTGCTGGGACTACAAGAACCTGCCACCACACCCGGCTAATTTTTTTGTATTTTTAGTAGAGACGGGGTTTCACCAACATGTAGGCCAGGCTGGTCTTGAACTCTGGACCTCAGGTGATCCGCCTGCCTCAGCCTTCCAAAGTGCTGGGATTACAGGCATAAGCCGCCGCGCCTGGCCACTGCCATTGTTTAAACGCCACTGCAAAACTTTACTGTAAAATGCCTACCTTATACAGCAAACGTGTATCAACCACTCATTCAACATTCAACCAACATAATGCACATTATGCATTAACAAATCTAACAGTCCTTGCCTTCCAGGGATGGATAGAAATAGGAATGGTGAGGCAATTCTGTAAAATATTATTTTTAAATGTGATAAGTAATGATTTTAAGTGCAGGTACCACAGCACAAAAGAGGGAATACCAACCTTGTGCTGGCAGATGACTAAGGGCTTCACAAAGGAAGTGACTCTTCAAGTTCAGTGAACTAAGTGAACAAAGGGAACATCCCCAACAGAGAAGAAAACCTATGTAAGGTGAGAGACAAATAAAAAGTACAGGAATTCCAAATAATTTGAGCAGCCAAAGCACATTACTGCCCGTGAAAGAAAGGACTACAAGAATTTCACTAAGTATTTGGGTTATTGAAAAGCCAAAAGCATATGCCAGGTGATGTCTCAAAGTACTAAGAACAACTCTGCAGCCAGTTTTGTTTTGCATTTGTAAATCTGAATGAGAAATAATAATTACATCACAGTGTACTCTCTAGGTCCATGGCCCTTGTCAGTCTGAACCACGGAACACCCAAAAAATGATGACAGTGATCATTTTCTCAATTCCTCCAAGTATCTATCATAACCAGTACCACTCTGAATGCATATGAGAAAAAGTAACTGTCTACAATGGAAGTCGTACAGCAGGAGGGCTTAATTCTCTCAGAGCTGGTTAAGAAAGGGTGATGGGTATAAGAACTCTTTGCAGTTACCCAAATACTGAACACACAGAACTCTACCTGAGGTTTGTGCTCTTATCTGACAGCAAGTAAACAGTAAGGAACTTTCACTGTGATTACAAAAGCAGTAAGGTATGCTGTTTTCCACAATCTATAAAAATGTGCAAATAATTTAATTGTTAAGCCTTATCAGATAATTACTTATCTTTTACTCTAAGCTATTCAGAAATTTTAAAGTGTATTACAAACCATATAGACATCTCAGAATACAAACCTACGGACATTTTACATACATATAAAGAGAATGAGAAATCAACTTTAGCTCAGATAACAAATTCTAAACCAACAAATAGCAAAGATTAAGGATGGGTCAGCCAATTCATAAATCGGTTACAAGAAGCCATCTCAATGTTTATCTATGGAAACCAATGTTTTTTTTTTAAAAAAAAAAAAAAAAAGGATCCCCCATATCCCATGAAGCCATTTCATCGGTGACAGGAACTACACATGCACTTTAGATGTACTAACAGCCACGATCTGCAGGGAGGTCAAAGTGAAGTTGGTTTATTCTTATCAGTCTCGAAAGATTCAGAAGGGTTCCAATCAATCCTCTTTTGCAGCTATACTAATGATGAGAATAAGAGACAAGAGATACTACATTTATATTGCACCAAATGAGATTCCATTATTTGTCAGTAGGTTTACCTTTTTATACACATTATGCCCACATGAAGTAGAGCAGCCTAGAGTTGAGGTAGTAGCGTAAGTCTCCCAGTCATATCAGCATTCCTTCCCCAAATGCCCTCCCTCCCCACTCCCAAAGACACTAATAAACAAAAGTGTCAGAGAATACGTTTCAAAAACAGAAAACTAAAAAGCATCATTAGTGCTGAATCTTGTAAGGAAAATGTAATTAAACCATACAGTGAAAATGCAGCTAATGAGGGCAAAACCTGTCATGCTTGGGAAAGAATTAAAGAAGGAAATCAAGTCCAGTCACCTGTTATCCACATTTCAACAGCCTGCAAAACATGCTTCCTGGTTTGTAACTGAGGGAAAACATCCAAATCAGCTTGGACAATCCACTCAGTTTATTAGACAGTGCTTGGTAAGAGGACAAAATCAGACTACCTACATAGCTACGTGTAGCTCTTTGCTTGCTAACTGTAGCCTAACCAAAAGACTGTGGTTAACTCAGCAATACCCATCATTACCAGAGAAGACTTGAAAACACTCAAAATCCATTTCAGGCAAGCTCCAAGATAATGTATGTTTAAAAGATTGCCACATGCTTAGTAAAACACTGTCCTTATTATCCATATTAGCACTTCCGTGCATCAACTATGCTGGAAAAATATTGTGTTAAGTTAATGTCTGCAAGAAGCAGGTGCTTCATCTGTTACATAAATCTCCACATAACTGTAAAATACAAAATAAAAGAGATATCTTCATACAAAATAAAAGAGATATCTTCCAAAAAGGCACAGCCAATTCTCTGATGGGAATAATCTTGCACCAGAGCTTATATGTTAATCCACCAACACTCCAAGTCACTCACTTTCTCCCTCATAGAGTTCTCATTTAAGAAGCTTCATAGTAAAGCACCAATGAAATCCCTATTAACTTTTTCCCCATCTAACCACCAGTTTAGGGAGGTCAATTTTACTTTTTAAGCAAGAAAAATTTTTCTTTTGCAGGCAAAAAATACGTATGAATTGGAAAATGTATACTTTTACTATGATGTGAATGTTTGTGTCCCCTCCATAATTCATGTTGAAAATCCCAAGGCAACAGCATTTGAGGTGACAGCATTAAGCGGTAGGGCCTTTAGGAGGTGATTAGGCCATTCTGGCTGTGCCCTATAGATGGGATCAGTGCCTTCTAAAAGGGGGACCGGGTGCACTGTAATCCCAGCACTTTGCAAAGGCCGAGGTGGATCACTTGAGGCCGTGAATTCAAGAGCAGCCTGGGCAACATAGGGAGATGCTATCTCTATAAAAAAATTAAAATAAAAAGAGGGGCTTGGAGGGAACTAGCAAGGCCTTTCTGCCCTTCCACGTTCTGCCATGTGGGGACACAGTAACAAAGCTGGAAGTAGAGAGCAGCCCTTACCAGACAATCTGCCAGCATCCCGATATTGGACTTCCCAGCCTCCAGAACTGTGAGAAATAAATTTCTACTATTTTTTGTAACTTTAAATTAGTCTGTGGCTTGATTACTTGTTCTTCAAGAAAAAGACCTGAGCAGGCCTAGGCTGGGAGAATATCTATTGCTTTTCACTACAAAGTAATACAATGAAAACTTCTCACAGATTTGTAATACAGTAAGCTCCTTTTATCTGAGACTTTGCTTTCTGAAGTTGACCATGGTCCAAAAATATTAAATGGAAAATTCCAGAAATAAACAATTCTTAAGTTGTGAACTGCATGCTGTTCTGAACAGCGTGATAAAATCCCTCACTGTTCCGCTCTGTCCCACAAGGGATATGAATCACCCCTTTGTTGAAGATATCCATGTGGTAGACACCATCTGCCTGTCAATAAGCCATTTCAGTTTGACTGTGGTGGTATCAGTCTTGTGTTTAAGTCACCCTTATTTGACTTAATCATGACCCAAAATGCAAGAGTAGTGAGGTTATTTTTGTTAATCTCTTAACTGTACTTAATGTATAATTAAACTTTTATCACAGGAATGTATGCACAAGAAAAAACAGAGTTTATCTAGGGTTCAGCTCTATCCACAGTTTCAGGCATCCCCTGAGAGGTCTTGAAATGTATCTCCCACTAAAGGGGCGGGGAAGACTAGTATACATCCAGAAGGTTCAGAACAGAAATACAGATACATTAAATGGTTTTTTCATTTTGGGATAAGAAAACTAAAAACCAAGAATCAAGGCAGTAGCCCAACATGGTTTTAGAAACTAACTAAAAAAGGCTCATGAAGTATACCTCATTGTTTCACTGATAAAATTACCTTCTTGAAAAACACATTTCTATAGAAATATAAATGAACTCTTAGTCCATTCAGGGTGCTTAACAAAATGCCTGATACTGGGTAATTTATAAATAACAGAAATTTACTCCTCACATTTTGGAGCCCTGGAGGTCCCAAATCAAGACACCAGCGTATCTGGTAAAGCCCACTCCTCAACTGTTTACAACTCAATAAATAAGACAGACAACCCAATGTTTAAAATGGTAAAATATACAAATAGACGACACTTGACCAAAGAAGATCTACAAATGGCTAATGACAAGAAATGGTGCTAAATATCATTAGTCATTTGAGAGATGCAAATTTTAAAAAATCACAATGTTTCACAACACACCAACTCAAACGGCTATAATTAAAAAAATACCAAGTGTTGGTGAGAATATAGAGAAACTGGAACCCTCATATGTTGGTGGTAATATAAAATTACCACTTTGGAAAAACAGCGTGGCAGTTTCTTTAAAAGTTAAAATATCTCGTTACTATATAACTCAGCAATCTATTCCTACATATCCACTCAACACATACAGACTGAAAAGAAAAAATAAAACTCTTTACTGACAGTTTACACGACTGTCTATGCAGAAAATCCCAAAGAACATACAAAAAATTACTAGAACAAAATAAGTGAAGCTAAGCAAGGCATAGGATACAAAGTCAATATATAAAAATCATTTTTATTTCTGCATACTAGCAATGAAAAATTAAAAGATTAAAGAAAAAATATCACTTTCAATAACATCCAAAAATCATTAAATACTCCAAGATAAATTTAACAAAATATATACTATAAGATCTGTTATGTATGCTGCAATCTCAAATTTTTGGACTCAATAGGGAGATATACCACATTTGTGGGCTTTAAGGCTTAATACTGACTTTCAGAAGTCAAAGTAATATATAATTGTGCCCAAAATAATCTATGCTATGCTGTCCAATACAATAGCCACTAGTGACATGTGACTGTATTTGAATTTAAATAAATCAAAATGAAATAAACTTTAAAATTCATTTCTCCAATTTCACAAGCAACATTCTCTTTTTCTTTTTTCTTTTGAGACGGAGTCTTGCTCAGTCGTCCAGGCTGGAGTGCGGTAGTGCAATCTCTGCTCACTCACAAGCAACATTTTATGTAGTCAACAGTCATATACGGCTAGTGACTACCACACACTGGACAATGTAAATACACATTTCCATCATTACAGATAATTCTATTGAACAGTATTGATCTGCACATTCAATGCAATCCTGTCAAAATTCCAGCAAGTTTCATAGAAATTGACAAGCTGACTCTAAAATTTACATGGAAAAAGAGAACACCTAGAAGTCAAAACAATTTTAGAAAAAAAAGTACCAAACTGAAGAGCTGATGCTACCTGATCTCATGATTTACCTATTTACAATTTTTAAGACAGCGTGGTATTGGCAAAAAGACACTTAAGAGTCAACGGAGCAGAGAGTCCAGAAATAAACTCACACATATGTATTAATAGTAATCAGGTTTTTTACAAATATGCCAATCTAACTCAGTGGAGAAGAGAGTCTTTCAACAAATAGTGCAGAAAAAAAATGAGGCATCCATTCATCAAAATTAAGAACCTCGATCCATATCTTTCTCCATATAGAAGAACTAAAAAAGCATAAGCCATTAAGGATAAAAATTGATATATTGGATTTCATAAAAATTAAACATTTCTGCTCTTCAAAAGACACCATTAAGAAAATGGAAAGTCAAAATCAAAAGAAAATGAAATGGAAAGTCACAGACTCAGCAAAAACAGTTGCAAAACAAATACCTAATTAAAAACTATTACTCAGAATATACAGAAAACTCTAAAAACTCAGTAATAAGAAAGCAACACAATCTAGAAATTGTGGCAAAAAATCTGAACTCACTTCATCAAAGAAATATATAGATGACTCATCTAAGCACAGGAAAGATGCTTATTATTAGTCATCAGGGAAATGAAAATTAAAACTACATTATTTTTTCTTGGTTGTCATCACAGGACTTAAATTCATCAAAATTCACAGAACCTATACAGCAAAAAGGGTTACTCTTACTATATTATCATACCTCAATAAATGTAACTTTAAAAAGATTTCTCACAATTACAACATTATGGTTTTCCATTAGAAAATTCCTCCTGAACTCCGGAAGATACTTTAGGAAGATACATGTACTTCCTGAACTCTGCAAGATAAGGTGACTGGATGTTCCATATTACTAGACAATCTGTTTCTAATGCATGGGAATGTACAACAAATCAGATAAGCTTCAAAAAGGATAAAGACATGGAAAGCATTCCACTTCAGCCAAAATGTTCCAGGTACTCCACAACTATCTACAAAGAAGGTCAAATAACCAATGAGAGGATTCTAAAAACAAAGGAAATCTTACAAAGGGAAAGGAAGTGCTATGGATGTGATACAGATGGTAACTTAAAATCACCAACCCACACTCATACATACTTCCCGTTAGGGAGAAATTAGGTGGGCAGAAGAACAGAAACATATGTCAAGAGAAAGCAAGTTCACACCCCAAAGCCCATCGTACCAAATAAAAAAGTTGGTCAAGCTAACTGCTGTTTAAGAATAGCAAGCCAACCCAAATCACAGACTTCCTAAAGTAACATAACTGGAAGTCTGAGATAGTTACCATTGTTTGTGGACTACAACAAAAAATAGTTTCACAGAAGTGTTTGTATGGAGAAATGAAAGAGCTGAAAATTGAGATAAAGCACAGCAGCAGTCACACTCACAGGGTCCAGAGTAGTATCCCTGGTCATCTTCCTAGTACTTGGTTTGTCAGAGAGGTGGTGTAATTTGATGGGAAGACCCAAGGCTAGACCAGGAGTCCAGTGCAGGCTCTATTACTATTAATGTGCTCCATAACCTTGTGCCAATCACTGGATTTTAGTTAATGGTTGGACAATATCTCTAAAACCTGTCTTAAAGAAATTTTTCCAAGGAGAAAGATACAGTAGCAACCAAGGGCAATCTAAAAGAGTCTAGCTCTTCTTGGCCTGATAGGCTACAGCATATTTCTTAATATGAATGAGGATTTAACATTCTCATAAAAATTCTATATATTTCCCAATAGGATATAAGCTTTAAATAAGAAGGCAAAATGCTGTTCAGCAAATCCCAAGTCCAACAACCAAGAAGAAAACTATACCAAGGCCCTTTATAATCAAAGTGCTAAAAAAGCAGTGATTAAGTGAAATCTTAAAAGCAGTCAGAGAAACCAAGACTCATTTTAAAGAACAAAGATAAGAATGATAGAATGGTAATCAAATATTGGCCGGGCATGGTGGCTCACACCTGTAATTCCAGCACTTTGGGAGGCCGGCGGATCACTTGAGGTCAGGGGTTCAAGAGCAGCCTGGCCAACGTGGTGAAACCCCGTCTCTACTAAAAATACAAAGGTCAACCGGGCGCAGTGGTGCAGGCCTGTAGTCCCAGCTACTCGATGAGGCACGAGAATCGCTTGAATCCAGGAGAGGGAGGTTGCAGTGAGCAGAGATCGCGCTACTGCACTCCAGCCTGGGTGACAGAGTGAGACTGTCCCCCCAAAAACGAAACAAAACAAAAAAGAATGATAATCAAATATTACGTAACCCAGGAGACAATGGAGTAACATCTTTTAAGACAACTAAAAGAAACAAACTGAACCTGGAAATTTTATACACATTGAAAATACGTTTTGAAACAAGGGCAAGAAATGAGAAACCACTATTGGAAGGAATTTATTCATAAAATGCTACAGCCACTTCGGAAAACTGGGGCAGTTCCTCAAAAGGTTAAAGGCAGTTCTTACTTGACTCAGCAATTCCACTGCTAGGCATATATCCCAGAGGACGTATATCCACACAAATACGTTTTGTTTCCAAAAGTGGAAACAAAGTGCAAAATGGTAGATTTAAAATTGATCACGTCAATAATCACTTTAAATACAAATCGTCTACAAATCACAATTAAAAGGCAGAGATTACGATATCTGATTAGAAAAACAAAACCCAACTACATACTGCCTATAAGGAACTTATTTCAAATATAAAGACACAAACACAGTTAAGGGATGCCATGCTAACACTATTTGAAACAAAGCTGGAGTGGTTATATTAATATTGGCCAAAGTACATTTCAGAGCAAATCTATAAAGTGGGTTTCCTTCAGAATGAAAAAGGGATCAATTCATCAAGATATAATTTTAAATGTTTATGCACCAAAGTAACAAAGCTGAACATCACTTAATTAGAAAGCAAAAACAGAAGGGTATTTGGAAAATCCTCACATATCTAGTAACTAAATGACAGTTCTAAATAATCCATTAAGATTTTAAAAAATTAAAAGAACAATTAGAAAGCATCTGACATCTGAAACTGAATGAAAATGAAAACACAAAAATATCAAAATCTGTAGGTTACAACTAAAGTAGAACTTGAGGGAAAAAATTTTAGCGCCAAACACCCACACTTGAAAAAAAGAAGTTTCAAAACAATGAGCAAAGTATACATACACCTTAAGAAACCAAAAACCGAACAGCAAATGAAACTCAACATAAACGAAAGAAAATAATAAAGATCAGATATCAATGAAATACAAAACAAAAAAGACAGCGAAATCATAAGCTTGCTGAGATCAATAAAATCTTGACAACCCAGACTCATCGAAAGACAAAGACACCAATTACCAATGAAAACTGAGAAGTGACATTCTCTACAGATTCTACAGGTACAGATAAGGAAATCTCATGAACATTATTTCAATAAAACAAACAAATTCCTAAGTTTCTTGGAAGGTACAAACTGCCAAAGCTCACTCAAGAATAAATCAATAATCTGAATACCCTTATGTATTTTAAATAAATTGAATCTGTAGTAAAACCTCCCCAGAAAGAAAATCCTAGCCCAGATGGCTTCACTAGTAAATTCTACCAAGCATTTAAGAAAAAAATAATTTCAATTCCTCACACACTCTTCCAGAAAAGTGAAGAGGGCAGAACATTTCCAACTCATTCCGAGACCCACATTGCCGTGAATCCAAAACCAGACAAACAGCCTAGAAGGTAAAACTAAGTACAGACCAATGTTCTTCATGACCACAGATGCAAATTTTCTTAACAAAACAAACCAACATGGATTATTCATCACAAAAATACATCATGACAAAGTGAGATTTAATCCAGGAATGCCAAGTTGGTTTAGGATTCCTACAATCAAAAATCAACCAATGTAACCCAGCATTATATGGAAAACTATATGACTGTCTTACTAAATGCAGGAGGAAAAGATATTTGACAAAAGTCCAACTTCTATTCCTTAATAAAAAGGCTCAGTGGGCTGGGCACGATGGCTCCCAACTGTAAGCCCAGCACGCTGCGAGGCCGAAGCCAGGTGGGATGATGGCTTGAGGCCAGTTCCAGACCAGCCTAGTCAATACAGTGAGATCCCATCTCTACCCCTTGGCCCCCCAAAAAATTAGCCAGGCATAGCGGTGCATTAGTCCCAGCCACTCAAGAGGCTGAGGCAGGCGGACAGGTTGAGCCCAGGAGTTTGAGGCCACAGTGACCTGTGACTGCACCACCGCACTCCAGCCTGGGCCACAGAGCAAGACCCAGACTAACAAAAACCCCTCAGCAAATTAAAACAGAAAGGAATTCCCTACACCTATTTATTTAAATGTTTACTACAGCTAACATCACGCTTACTAATACAAGAACGTCCACTCTCAGAACTTCTATTCAACACTGTACTGGAGGGTTCAGCCAGCACAACAGGCAAGTGAAAGAAATAAAAGGCATCCACATTGGAAGGAAAGTAAAAATTGTCTCAATTCACAAACAAAATTGTCTATGGAGAAAATTCTATAGAATCTACAAAAAAAGTTCCTAGAACCTATTAAATTTAGCCAAGTTACAGGAAACAAGATATACAAAAATAATCTGTATATAAACTACCTGCAAACTACCAGAAATTGGCATTTTAACGGTAACATTTACACAGCATCGAAAACATGAAATAGTGATAAATCTAACAAATGAGACTGAAAACTATGAAACGCTGCTGAAGGAAGCCCTAAATAAAAGCAGAAATACCTCTATCTCTTGGTATTCATGGATTGGAATACCAAGTCCAATGTTTTGGATTGCCAGTTTTTCCCAAATGTATCTATATATGCAATGCATCCTAATAAAAATTCCTGACCACCCCTTTTATGTCGAAATTGACAAGCTAATTATAACATTTTAAAGGAGATGCAAAGGATGCAGAAGATCCAAAATAACTCTAAAAAGAACTGAAGGTCTTACTCTTCCTAATTTTCAAGACTTATAAAGCTACATTATTTTAAGTGATAGTATTGGTGTAAAGAAAGATCAATGAAACAAAATGAAGAGACTCACACATATACAGCCCACTGATTGTTTCAAAGATACCAAGGCAATTCAATAAGAAAAGGTAATTTTTTCAATAAATGGTGCCAGGACAATTAGCCGTATGTTTTTTAAAAAGAAAAAATGAACTTACCTCACCCTTAGAAATATGTATTCAAATATTGCCTCAAAATGGATCCAAGTACTTAATACAAGAGCTAAAATTATAAACCTTCTAAAGGTAAAGCTATGAGAAAATCTTAGTGTTCTTGGGTTTGGTAATGATTTCTTAACTATGACACAAAAGCAAAAGTTAAATCTGCTCTTCAGAAGACACCCTTAAAATATACACATGAATCTAAGATAAAGGACAATTCAGTAATGCCAAACAACCAAATTGAAAAATGACTAAACAATATGAAGACATTTAAAAAATATACAGGGGGGCCACCAGCCGTTGTGGCTGATACCTGTAGTCCCAGCACTTTGGGAGGCCAAGGCAGACGGATCACTTGAGGCCAGGAGTTTGAGACCAGACTGGCCAACATGGTGAAACCTCGTCTCTACTAGAAATACAAAAATCAGCCGCCAGACATGGTCACGCATGCCTGCAGTCTCAGCTATTGGGGAGGCTGAGGTGGGAGAATCGCTTGAACCCAGGAGGTGGGGGTTGCAGTAAGCCAAGATTGCGCCACTGCACTCCAGCCTGGGCGACAGAGTGAGACTCTGTCTCAAAATAAGTAAATAAACAAAAATACAGGTGGCAAATAAGCACATGAGAACAGGCTCAGCATCACTAGTTATTAGGGAAACAGAAGCTAAAACCACAATGAGCTATCTTACCACTAGACACCTGCCACCAGCCTAAAATTAAACAGACTGACCATATCAAGGCTGGCAAGGATACGAAGAAACTGGAGTTCATACAGTGCTGGCAGGATTTCAAGTGATACAACCACTTTGAGAAACAGCTTGTTAGTTTCTTAAAAAGTTAAAAATACCCAGCAATTCCACTCCTAGGTATTTACTCAAGAGAAGTGAAAGCATATGTCCACACAAAGACTTGTTCAGGGAGGTATACAACAGCTTTATCTGTAAGAGCTAGAAACCGCAAAAAAACTCAAATGTCCCTCAACAGGTAAAAGGACAGTTAAATTGCAGATTGTTCACCCAATGGAATATTATTCAAAAATAACAAAATAAACACGGATTAACCTCAAATAACCACGATGACTGAAAGAAGGCAAACCAAAAAAAAGAACGCATACACTATTACATTTATATAAAATTCAAGAAAATGCAAACTAATCTATAGTGACAGAAAGCAGATTAGTGGCTGCCTGTGACAAAGGAGCAGGAAGGAGGAACTACCAAAAGGCAGGAGAAATCTTTTAGGGATGACAGATGTGATCATTATCTTCACGGTGGTAGTTTCCCAGGTAATATTTTAAAAGTGAAGTTACTTACATGCCAATTACACTTTAACAAACCTGAAAAAACTTAAATGAGGATGGCAAATGCTGTGTTTTCATGATGGTTGCAGTATAATACTTGTTGGATTTTCTTAAACACAGAGACTAATTCAAAATTACACAATAGTCTACAGCATTTACTTTAGACAAGTTTTATCAGGAGATAAAATCTAATTGTTTCATATTATTTGATGATGTAGTATAGAAATACAACAAATAAATTCTATTTTTGTAGGCTATGTGCGGTGGCTCACACCTGTAATCCCAGCACTTTGGGAGGGCTGAGGCAGGGGGATCATGAGGTCAGGAGATTGAGACCATCCTGGCTATCACGGTGAAACCCCATCTCCACTAAAAATACAAAAAAAAATTAGCCGGGCGTGGGGGCAGGCGCCTCTAGTCCCAGCTACTTGGGAGGCTGAGGCAGGAGAATGGAGTGAACTCAGGAGGCGGAGCTTGCAGTGAGCGAAGATGGCGCCACTGCACTCCAGCCTGGGTGACAGAGTGAGACTGTCTCAAAAAAAAAAAAAAAAAAAAAAAAAAATTCTATTTTTGTACAGCAAAGTATTTTACCACAAACTTGTATTTTCAAAATGCTCTGTCTTCATTCCTGGGTAATTTTAACAGACAATAGATTGTAACATTGTAGCAGTAAATTTGGTATGAATACCATCATTATCATTACACACACATACACAAAAAATGCACCCCATAAATTATAACATGCATCTCTTCAGAAACAACCCATGTTGCCAGTTTCACCAAGGCATGAAGCGGTTTTCATGGTGACTGGAAGAGATAATCAACCTAGCATATTTACACTGGAACACAGCTTCATATATTTTGAATATATTTCCCATATTCCCAACAATAAAGTAATCCTACTCTTCTTATCTTCATACCAGTATCTGGTCCAAAGTCTTTCTTATCTACCACAAGACAGAGAAGAAACAAAGCATGAGTTTACTCAAAAGTCAACTATCTAGTTAGTCCTTTCTTGCTTCATGTCATCTGAAAGTTTTTGTGGGCAGGATATAGGGAAAAGTGTGACTTGTTTCACTACTTTTGAGTCTCTGAATCTTGAAAGGCCAGAGGTAAGGAAAGAAAAGTAAATCAACTTTATTTGCCAGAGTCTTTTTTTGGTTTAATTTTAGGGCTTGGGCGGGTTTTTGCTTTTGATGGGGGGGGGGGGGGTACGTCTTTGAGGGAGAAAACAATGAAAAGGTTAATGATTAAAATAAATTATTGTGTTTACATGAGGAACTTTCCAATCATATAAGACAACTGAAAACTGGCAGCTACACTAACTGTTCTGCATTCATCACTCTCACACTGCTTTTACAGTAAAGCAGCAGAGACCAACAAGCCTTGCTTCCTCTGATTCTAAATAGCCTGTGACAAGAATAAAAAATGTGTTCATTCATATACAATGAAGAAACAATGCACAACTCAGTGCAAATATTCACTAACCTGAAGGTCAAATTATGTCCTCCATCACAGAACTATAGAAGAATTTTGGTTTATCTATACACTAAAGATATTCTGACTCTAAAGAAGAAGTCATCAGTAAAAAAGCCCACTTTCTTAGAGGAAAAAATGTATAAACACAAGAATACCACAAGTATCACTCTCTTAAAAATGGAATTTATAGCTGGGCATGGTAACTCACGTTTGCAATCCCAGCACTTTGGGAGACTGAGGCGGGCAGATCACCTAAGGTCGGGAGTTTGAGATCAGCCTGACCAACATGCAGAAACCCCGTCTCTACTAAAAATACAAAATTAGCCAGGCATGGTGGCGCATGTTTGTAGTCCCAGCTACTCGGGAGGCTGAGGCAGGAGAATCGCTTGAACCAGGAGGTGGAGGTTGCAGTGAGCTAAGATCCCACCATTGCACTCCAGCCTGGGCAACAAAATCATATCAAAAAAAAAAAAAAAGAAATGAAATGAAATCTACAATCCAGATAGGTTTACTCAGTTATGCAGAGGACATCAGAAAGTCAGCTCTTCATCTTTCCTCTAAAGTCTGATTCATTAGCAGATTAGAAAAGTTAAAATGACAAGAGAACTACACAAAAATATCCAAGATGTATTTGTCATTGTGTTACTTTGCAGGGTTTTTCAATTTCACCACACTATTAACTGAGAAGTTAGAGAATAAAAACCACTGTAAGTATGAATTTTGCTTTATAGACAAGATAGCTGAACAGGAATTACAAATAGCTCATTCCTAAAGCATTATTCAATATAAAACTCTCTTGCCTGGATAAATGATAGCGGAATAGGACTAGATAATTAGGTGGTATTTACTTGACAAGATCATTAAACTGAGAACAAAAACTTCCAGGGATACCTAAACTAAAAAGTACACTTTAAAAGATTATATTGGCCACCAAGAAAAACAACGCATTATCTTTACACCAAAGTTCTCTGAGCATGTTATGAGGGTAATAAAATTAATTCTGAAAATACATCTTTCAAAACCACAAAAGGATCAAAATTATTCATGGCATCACCAGTTGATTTAACTATTAGGATTAAATCTAATATTAAATTAGCAAAAATCCCTCAATCTAGGGATTAATCTGGTCACTGTGTACTAAATTTATTCACTTCTATATAGAACATTTCCTAATTCTAATTTTTTTTAAACTAGGTACTGAGATTACAGAAGTTTCTACCCAGCATCTACTGAGAAACTAACTTTGTAGTTGAGCATTAGTCTCCACACGTACTGTGCCCCCAAAATTAAGTGCTTACTAATGTCTAATAAATTAACTTAAAACAAAAAAATGTTTAATCAAAACATTCCAATTCATCAAGAAAAATGTCTTCTCTCATAAAACTTACTAGATCAAAGAGTTCTGAAAATACTAATGAACAATTCAGAGGCTTCATTTATTTATAAAACAGTACCAGCTGAAGAGGAAGATTATCTAGGAGGTAGCTCCTGAAAAAGAAGAGAAAAAATTCCAGTATCTAAATTATTTATCAGTTCAAACAATTATCTAGCCCAAGAGAACTACAACTATTCTGAGTCCTATTCAGCTGCAAAATCTCATGAAGAATAGAGACTTCACGATTTTCTCAATTTTCATCCCCTTTGCTTCCCTACACTGTATTCTAACTCTAGACCACTCCAGTCGCTCTGTTTCTAAAACTTTCAGCCAGAGAGCAGAGAGCAGAAAAGAACTTCAGAAGGCATTCTATGGGAGCCCTCCTAAGAGGGATCACCGTTTTAAAACAGACACTGCTTCAGAAGCATCCTAGTTAGCAATCAACTGTTTTATCAGCTATGAACAGAAAAGCAGGCATGAACTTGAAAGAGAGACAGATAATCAAGGGAATCATCTTAAGAGTAACAACAGAGATGATGCACAGAGTAAAACTGGAAACTGAAGTGAAAAGGAAAGTAGTGTAGCAGTATTTCCAAGGCATTTCCCAAAGGTTTTAAGTGAATAAACCTATTTGCAGAGGGGGTTAACCAATATATTACACAATTATTTTAAAAACAAAACATTTTAAATAAGAAATCAGAAGAACAGACTGCACTCTAAATACATTTGAAGAACACAAAAGCAGCACAGTAAGACCCTGCCTCTGAAGATTCAACATCAGGTTACAGTCTCTATCCCTGAGAGCCTCACACAGGGGCGGATATGAAGCAGCAAATGTAAACAAGAAATTCTAGTACAAAATGATTGTGTGGTATAATATATCACAAAGTGCTTCAACGATCACAAAAGACAAAAATCAAGGCCCAGCAATGACTCACACCTGTAATCCCAGCACTTTGGGAGGCCAAAGTGGGAGGATCATTTGAGGCCAAGAGTTCAAGACCAGCCTGGACAACATGGGGGAGATGACATCTCTCAAAAAAAGAGAAAAAAATTAGCTGGGTATGGTGGCACATGCTTGTAGAGTCCCAACTACTTGCGAGGCTGAGGTGGGAGGATTGCCTAAGCCCAGGAGTTCTAAGGCTACAGTGGGCTTTGATCATGCCACTGTACTCCAACCTGGGCAAAGGAACAAGATCCTGTCACAGAAACAAAAGAATCAAGGAAGGTTTCCCCTAAGAGTTAACATGAGTTGGGTCTTGAAGCAGAAGCTAGCATTTACCAGGTAGCAAAGAGGTAAGTCTTCAAGCAGTTCTAGAAATACACGTGGCAGGCAACACAGTGGCATAAAAGAACATGTTCAGGGAACACTGAACAGTCTGACCAGAAAGTGCAGGCTAATAAGAAGGGCAATACCTCTTTGGGCAATGAGGCAGTATCCAAGGTTTTTTAAGCACACTACATGATCTATGTGCTTTCTAGAGATATCTCTAGGCAGCACAACAGACTAGACTTGGCAGAACAGTTTCAAGGCTAGTGCAATGGTACAGGTCTGGGCAATACAGGCTTGTAATTAACAATTGAAATAAAAAGTGAAATATAATGAGAACCTAAATTAAGGTAATCGCAGCAGGGATACTAGACAAAGTCAGCAGAACTTGGTATCAGACTGAATACTAGGAACGGTTATCAATAAATGTTAAGCAGGAAAAACAGCCAATGTACACCCTGTTCTATTAGAACAGCTTTGCTGTGGGGCATGATCCAGCATTAACAATTTCAGTAATAAAAACACTTTTCAAAAAAAAAAAAGATCTATCAGTGTCATTCTTTTAATTAACATAACCAAGGTCTAAGTAAGAACAGCCTTAGGGCTGCAGTACACCTGTTTATACTTGAAAACACTAGCCTTCCACACCAGGTGTTCTGTCCTGAAGCCCTCATCTCAGAGATTCTGAAAAGGAGATTCACTGAATCCGGTCTTTCGTCAGTCTGCATTGAGTTTAATTTCTTAGAATGGCGCAAGGATTTGTTAACCCCTGAATGAAGATTTCAAAATTAAAACCTTAATTATACCTTAAATAAAACCATTCAGCTACACATAAACAACACTACCAAAAATTTTTAAGATAAAGCTTTCCTCTTCTGAAGTCACAAAATGCGACCGGGCACGCAGGCTCATGCCTATAATCCCAACACTTTGGGAGGCAGAGGTAGGTGGATCACCTGAGGTCAGAAGTTTGAGACCAGCCTGCCAACATGGCAAAACCCCATCTCTACTAAAAATAAAAAAATCAGCTGGGCGTGGTGGCAGACGCCTGTAGTCCCAGCTACTCTCGCACCACTGCACTCCAGCTTGGGCAACAGAGCGAGACTCCATCAAAAAAAAAAAAAAGAAAGAAAAAGAAGTCATCCCCAAATGCATGAATATTTATACAACACACTGTGGGAGAGTAAATGACAAATTATTTTCTCTATACATTTTCAGACAAGTAATTTGGTATTGCAAAATTTTAAGAGTCATCTTACTGTATGATAAATTGCCCAAACTGACATAGCACAGTATTTTTGAACTGGAAAGGACAAAGACATCCTCTAGTTCTGGCCAGGCTCGGTGGCTCATGCCTGTAATCCCAACACTTTGGGAGGTCAAGACAGCAGGATCACTTGAGGCCAGGAGTTCAAGACCAGCCTGTGCAACATAGCAAGACTTCACCTTTACAAAAAAAAAATAATAATTAACCAAATTAAATTGTGCCTGGTGGCACAAACCTGTAGTCCTAGCTACTTGGGACGCTGAAGTGGGAAGACTGCTTAAGCCCAGAAGTTCAAGGCTACAGTGGCCTATGAGTATGCTCCTGCACTCCAGCCTGGGCAACAGAGCGAGACTCTGTCTTTAAAAAACATAAAAGAAGGAAAAGAAAGACATCGTCCAGTTCCATGAATTTCAGGGAATCTTTTATTTTAATTGCAACCCACGGTTTTAAAACTCAACCTAGCATACACATCTTTACATACACAAAGTTGTGTCTTATAATTAAAGCATTTATAACATAATTGCAAGAGCAGAAACTGTATACAGTGAAATTTTTCAGAAATCCTAGGCATTGAGATCCCTCTTCCAAAATAGAAACAGAAATCTTTGAAACTATCATCACTCCCATCCTAAGCACCAAAATATAATTCCCTTATTACAAATTTGCTTCAGTGGTCCATACCGAAAGTACTTGCCACGAAGAGCTGATAGCTTACTGTCATATATTTTGTCCCATAGTACCCAAGAATAAACTGGATGTCCTGTGACTTCCTCCACATTTTAACTGGAGAAGAAACTGGAAATAAAGCCAGCAACGCATACAGTGCAAACAAAATCTACGTATTAGAACACAGAGCCTGAATGCCTAATGAAATAGCTCCATCTAACTCTGCCCAGGTAACAAGTGCCTTCCACTGCACCCCTGCCCTGGGAAAGTCAATCACTCACAAACTTACTGCCTTTCACTAGCGATTTTAATGGTGGCACGCAGTACCTTAAAAGAATTGTATAATTTTCTGAATAAGTGAAGCGACAAACCACACTTCAAAGAATCCAACTTTAAGGCAGTCAGCACAGAAGGCATATTCTTGGCCCGTTTTTATAGGTATATGTATCCAAAAGACAGGATGAATAATACTCAACTTTATAAAGAGAAACACTGAAACGAGCAAAATAAATCATCTAATCTATGCAGGCTTATGTTAACTTTTTACATTATAGATTATCTGAATAGGTTAATAACCTCAGGATAATTTGGAGCAAGGTAACTCCTTAAGTGACATCATATTGTCCTCCTCTAATTCAAATGTTCTTGGAAACGATGGCAAAGTTGGAAGGGAAAGAATCAGAGGAGTGTAGCTGAAACACTTTAAACATCATATTAAATCACCTGTCTTCTATTCTACTAACTGGGTATGACATCAAGTAAGTTACTTTTCTGAAACTCAACTTCTTCACCTGTGAAAGTCAGAGTAACAACTATCTCTCAGGACTGCTTTGAATATTACACTGAAAAAAAAAAGACACAAAAGTGGCATGCAAAATGTAAAGTACTTACGTAAATATACACTATCTGAGGATACCATCTTAAGACCTACCTTCTAAATGTTCAAGTGGCTGGTACCATATTTTGCACATGAGTACTAAACATTTGTCCATTCGATCAGTCATAACTTAAAAGGACCCAAAACTTTAATTGTAAAAAGTAAGGATTATTTCATGAACTGCTTATATATTTACTCACTACTACTGTTAAGAAATCAGTCACACTTTTAGAACGGTTACTCATTCAATTCAGTACACAATATATCGGAATTTTAAAAATTACCACTGTATAACATATACTACTTATAGTACATATTCTGTGCCCAGTCCTGTGCCAAGCATGCTACCTACATTGACTCATTTAATCCTTACAATACCACTATGGTATTATCCCTATCTTATACATGAAAAATGAAAGCACAGGTTCATGTAACATACCCAAGGTCACAAGGTGAGCAAATGGCAGAGCTGCTGTTACTCAAACTTGGGTCTGACATCAAAGCCCTCACTCCCAACTACTCATCCTCTTTTTCAATATGGTACCCACTAGCCACAGGTGGCTGAGCACTTGAAATGTGGTCTAAACTAAACTTTGCTGTAAACCTAAAATGTACACCAGATTTTTAAAACTTTGTTTGAAAAAAGAATGTAAACTATCTCATTGTAATTTTATACCGATTACATGTTAATTGTAACACTCTGGATATAATTGGTTTGATAAAACGTATTCTTAATTTCACTTGCTTAATTTACCTTCTTCCTGTGACTACTAGAAAGTTTAAAATTACACGTGGCTTACAATGTATTTTGGATAGCACTGATTTAGAACATCACATAAAATGTCTTACAATACATATGAAGAGTACAAAATAATTTTAAATTTACAAATACATTTTAAAGAATACATTCAGATACTTTCCAATCTTAACAGCTGTTTTAATACTAAGTTAGTAGTGTGCCCAATAAAAATTTTAATACCTTAATGTAAAAACACATTGTCACTTAAATATTCCAGATTAATTCTAAAAATTTCCTATTAGGAAAACTGCTTTCTTCCAACTATAAAAGTGATACAGACTCATCCACACACACACTACAGAAATACAAAAAAGAATCCATCATCTCAGAGTTAAGGTTTTTATGTCATTCCTTCCAGGCATATGTATTAGGATGAATGGTATGAAATATTTGTTTCATGTAATTTTATCATTTTGTAACTTTTACTGATTATGAACTCTTTCCTTTATCATCACATATTCTCAACATTTTTAGCCATTTTGAAAATAATTATAAATTCACAGGAAGTTGCAAAAATAGTACACAGAGGTCCCATGTAATCTCCACCCAGTTTCCCAACATGTGCACCTTCTTGATGATAGCACCATGTTAAAACCAGGAAATTGACACTGGTAGTTATGCATGTCCACTTTATCACCTTTTAGACTTATGTAACTACCACCACAATCAAGATACAGACCTACTTCATCACCACAAAGATCTTCCTCTTGCTGCCCTTTTACAGTTATATCCATCTCCCTCCCTCCCGTCACTAGTCCTAACTCCTGGCAACCACTAATGTGTTCTCTTATCTCTATAATTCTGTCATTTCAAGAATGTTAATGGCATCCTATAGTATGAGACCTTTTAAGATTGGCTTTTTTCACTCAGCATAAAGTCCCAGGAGTCCACCCAAGTTATTCTATGTATCCATAGTTTGTTCCTTTTTGTTGCTGAATAGTATTCCACGGTATGAAGGTACCATTCACCTACTGAAGAACATGTGCGTTTTTTCAAGTTTTGGGCTATTACAAACAAAGCTGTGGGCAGGTTTTTTTGTTAACATTAGTTTTCATTTCTCTGGGATAAATGTTCAGGAGGCAACTGCTAGGTCATATGGTAAGTATATGTTTCATTTTGTAAGAAACTGCCAAACTATTTTCCAAAGTGGAATGTACCGTTTTACATTCTTGCTAGCAGCGTGTGGCAGATCTGAAAACTTTTTTTAAAAAAAAGACAGGCATGAAAACCTACAAAACATTTTTAATGGCTGCAAAATATTCCATCATGGTGGTTCCATAATTTTGGCAATTCCCTAATGATCCCTATTTAGGTCATTTTCAATTTTTTGTTATAATAATGATGTAATTCCTAACAGAAATTTTTATGTGCAGGTCAAACAAATTCCTAGAAGTTATATTGCTGGATCACCGGGTACAAGTATTTTAAAGCCATTTGATACCAACTGCCATACTGGCATCCAGAAAATGTAAATCAACTCCCATACTCACAGAGTCTATGAGAATGCCTATCTCTCAGTCTCACTAAAGGTTTTTTTTATAATCTTTAAAACTTGATTTGCCAAAAAAAAAGGTTATCTTACTTTGTATTTCTTTGAGTAATGGGAAGGCTATACATTTTTCATATTTACTGGCTTAATTTGTAGTTCTTTTATTACTTATTTGCATTCTTTGCAGGCTTTTTACTGGAATATTGTTTACTGATTATAAGACCTGGTTCCATCTCTCTACTGTGCAACACAAAAAAAAAAAAAAATAGGATTTTTTTTTTTTTTTCTTGAGACCAGGTCTTGCTCTGCCGTCCAGGCTGGAGTGTAGGAGCACAATCATAGATGACTGTAGCCTCGAACTCCTGAGATCAAGGGATCCTCCTGACTCAGTTTCCCAAGTAGCTGGAATTACAGGTGTGCACCACCATGCCCAGGTAATTTTATTTTTGTAAAGACAGGTTCTCACTTTGTTGCCCAGGCTGGGCTCAAACTCCTGACTGTGAGCAAGCCTCCTGCTTCAGGTTCCCAAAGTGCTGGAATAACAGGCATCAGCCACCACATTCCAGCCAGAAATGAGATTTTTTTTAAACATATCTGAAATCCAATCCTAAATGCTAATAATGCAAGATAGATGATTTTAGAATGCAAAAAGATACGAGTTTAACTGATATGGTTCCCTAATTTATAAACACGCCTACACTTTGCACAATGTTTTCATCAATTAAGGAATCACCTCAAATACCAAAAACATGGTTCCTATAAATGCTGACCACTTAAGTTTACTTTGAAAATGCCAACATGGGCAGGTCATGGGAGCTCACACCTGTAATTCCAGCACTTTGGGAGGACGAGGTGGGCGGCGGAGCACCAGGTCAGGAGATCAAGACCATCCTGGCTAACAAGGTGAAACCCAGTCTCTACTAAAAACACAAAAAAGTAGCCAGGCGCGGTGGCAGGTGCCGGTAGTCCCAGCTACTCGGGAAACTGAGGCAGGAGAATCCCTTGAACCAGGAGGCGGAGGCTGCAGTGAGCCAAAATCACCCCACTGCACTCCAGTCTGGGCGACAGAGCGAGACTCCGTCTCAAAAAAAAAAAAAAAAAAAACCCAACATCTAATTTTTTGAATCTCTGGGAATGGGACCCAGCAATGTGTTGAAGAAGGCTTCCAAGGGATTCTGATAACATGCTAAAGTTTGAGAACCAGCACTCTAAACAAATTTAGAACAAAAATATTAAGTCTGAGTTCCCTAGTATACATAATTATTCTTTAATGGAAGATTTGGGCAAAGTTAACTATACTATAAGAATCCAATGTTTTGGTTCTTCCCAAAATGAAAATAATCCTGAAAGAAATCTAGATTTTATCTTTATTTTCTACAAATAGAACTCTAAAACCATTAAGTGTTCATAAAACTTTTCCCTTAGAAGAAGAAACCAAAATGAACTCTATCAACCAACAAGCCTGAATACATGCCTTTAAAAATCAAACTCAATTTGTTTCATATAACACATAGCATAATTCTCCCACTCCCACAGGGAATCATCATTTTGAAAATTCAATGAAATATCATTATTAAAGCAAAGTACCTGGAAAACCGTAGTTACTCAAGTATGTGAGGTCCAATGAACAAACTGCTCAATAAATAATTCTGAATAGCAGGATGATGGGTGAGCTTTGTTTATTTGTTTTTCTGTTTTAATCTAGGGACTAGTCAAGTGACAGAAGTCCTGATTCTTGTAGTTCTTCCCGTTTCCCTGAGTTCAAACATCAACCTTCTCTCATTGGCTACGTGGGCCAGTACATTTTTGGCTTTTTTGACCTAAGGTAGTTTGAACGAGATTCCTAATTATTACAATCTTATTTTTGTAGCACTTATGATATTAAACCTGTTTAAGGTTTAAGGTTCTTTGTAAAAGAAAGGCAAGAACAGTTAAACCACATAGATACACAAGAAATCTGATTTGTTCTTAAAAACTAGTCACCGGGTTTGTTTTCTCCCTATGACTAACTACCATGCATTGCATGTATTATGAGACTCAATACACCGATGATACTGGCACCCTTAATTTCATTTCTTGTCCCTCTCAAAGGCTATTAAAGTTTCATCCTAGGTTGTATTTGCTAATGCTCTTAAATTGTAGAGAAAAATATTTTGAATACATTTTAATAAAGATGCTTTTTTTAACATATTCCTTCCACTAGTTTCTTTTCCCAACCACAGGATAATTTAAGTAGATTTTCTAAATTGATAGAGGGAAGAAAGGAGGGGAGAAAGTCATATCTAATCCTATTTAAAAACAAAATTTTCACCATTTACCTTGTGATTTCAACTATTCATGATTTCTGAGTAACACAGTAATTTACGTGCATTGCTCTTACTGAGAATTCCTTTTTGGCACCATAGTCTGTGTCACTCACTGCATGGAACTGAAAATACAGCTAAAAAAATGAGTGAAGTGAATGAGTCAAGACTTCAATCTAACCAAACTAATTAATCCAAATTACTCAACAGGATAGCGGCATACACAACGTACAAAGTATGACTACCAAGGGTACAAGATGCAACTATCAACTTATAGGTATATTAACATGGCAGAACAGACAACGTAACATTTCCAATACTCAAAATGGTTTTGCCACCATTTTTAAACTGCCGTAGATGCCAGTTTACAAACGAGAATGTAGTTGCTTATCACATCTTATTTTTTATTCCCCACAACTGGTTTGGTACCACATGACTGATCCCCCGCTTTATTATCAGACTTTCCAATATGACTAGTGGCCACTGAAATCATCGATAGGCAACAGCAAATAGAATTGTCACAGTTATTTAGGGAAGTGTGTCAATGTTCTGAAGCTCAAAACCACTCCAGAAGTACTTTAAATGAATTGCCTACAGCCTCCAAGACTATAGTTTTGTGTTTAACTTCTAGTACTTGTTTTTTTGGGGGGTATAGGGGGTGGGAACTATAACAGGAAAACTAGTTTTAAGGGCACATTTCATAAAGACAACTTTCCCCTAATCCAGTAACTTTCAACACACAAGATGAAAGCCCCAAGACTTTGAAAAAAACAGTTATTTACTAGAACTCTTAACTGGAACTCCTTCTCCCAGTCTTCATTTATTCTGTATACATTTACTCAACCACTACCAAATGCCAGGCATTGTAACAGACACAGCAAACTAAAGCTATGAAACAAAAAGGTCTTGCCCTCAAAAAAGGTGACAACCTAACAGAGGCAGATTGGAAATCAAATAAAAAATACAGTCTATGTGTTATGACAGAGGTATGAATGACTGGAGGGGAATGGAAAGGCTTCCTGAGACACATGGAAGGACAAACAGGAGTCGGCCTGGACAAAACGAAGAAGCATTTCAGAAGAAGACACAGAGGAAAAGTATATGAAGGTAAGGTAAGGAAGTGAGATATCATGGTCCACTATTGGAAAACACCAAGCAGTTTGGCATAACACACACAAACGCTGTGTATGGAGGGCAGATGGAGTGATGACAGGCTGCTTCCAGAAATTCTAAAGAACAACACAGAGAAGGACCAAATCACAAGCCCCTTATGATACTCAGGATTGGATTTTATCCAAAAGGCAGTGAGAATCAGGAGATCATTTTAAGCAGGAATGGGACATAATCAATTTGGGATTTTAGAAAACACTCTGACAGATGAATTCAGCTTTTCACCCTGTGGGATCTGAATTGCCTTTAAGTTGTTCAAGTAGAGATGCCAGGAAGCAGCTGGATTTGTTTGTACTGTGTTCGTGTGCATGGGAGTGGTGACGCTAGTTAACGAATAGTATCTGGGAATCACCAGCTCCTGGGGAGATGTGGGAAGATGTGGATGTTGTCACCTGAAGATAGTGAATAGGGACGTGGGCAAACAACTATTAATAAGTAACTTGTATCAACCTATACAACAAACCCTACATCCAAGAATCATAAGGCCCAGTTTAGATCCCAGATTCAGTGAGGATTTTTCTGATGAAGCCCCAGAGAATGAATCTCTAACTTCTAAAAAGCACTTGCAGTCTCTATTATGTACCTGCTCATTCCATGCCCACCATAGCGTTCACATCACTGGGTGCTTCATTGGCTTTCCTCTTATAGTCTTAGCTGTCAACAGGTCTGCTAAGTTCCTTGAAAGCAGGAATTTTCCCATTTATTCAACCAATGCCTCGAAAGAGAAATGACTGATAAACAATACTACTGATGAGAGGCAAAAGCTGACTCCTTTTACGTCCTCTAGAAAGTTGTACACACCGGGTTTCATTCCTTTTGCATAATGATGCCTGGAGGAGACAGCTGTTCACGTATGTGGGTAATAAACACAGGGTGAAGACAGGTCCTCCCTCTAGAATATGCAAGGAAGGGTCTGCATGCAGAGCTGAATGCCTAAGATATTCTTAGGATAGAACAGCACTGGTAAAATAAGCAAGAACTACACACAACAACATGGATGAATCCTGCACACCTAACCATAAGTAAAACAAGCCAGATTCAGAAGTGTATGTATGGACCACAGTGCATACACTGTGACTACTAAGCAAAGTGGTACATACAGTATATACACTTCTGAGTCTGGCTTGCTTCACTCACTGTGGAGTATATTGTATATACATATATACACAGTGGTACATACAGTATACTTCATAGTATACTCCACTCGCAGAAAGTTCAAAAACAAGCACAACTGATCTCTAGTATTAAAAGACAGGATGGGAATGGGGGAGGTGGCCCACAGGGGACAGTGTACAAGGGGTTTCCAGTAATATTCTAGTAAGGTTCTCTTTAAGAATCTGATTAAGAATCTAGGTGCAAGCCAGCACAGTGGCTTATGCCTATAATAACTCCTCTCTGGGAGGCTGAGGCAGGAGGATCGCTTGAGCCCAGAAATTCGAGACTAGCCTAGGCAACATAGGGAGACCCTGTCTCAAAAAAAAAAAAAAAAAGCTTTTAAAAATGTGCCAGGCATGGTGGCACATGTCTATGGTCCCAACTACTCAGAAGGTTGAGGTGAGAGGATCACCTGGGCCCCAAAGTTGGGGCTACAGTGAGCTGTGATCACACCACTGCACTCTAGCCTGGGAAACAGAGGCAGAAACCTGTCTCCCAAAAAAAAAAAAAAAAATCTATCTGGGTGCTAGTTGCAAAGGCGTGCTCATTTTGCAAAAGTTTATCAAATCCTTATACTTACTTGGGCACTTCTATGTATGCTACAGTAGAAACAGTTTGTATCTATAGGTAAAAAGGGAAGTGGGAGTACTAGTTATGAAAAGTAACACAAAAGATGCCACAAAGAGAAAAAGCATGGGTAATGAGGCAAAAGAGAAAACAAGGGCCAGAAAGACTGTAGAATGTATTATTAGCTCAAGTCATTTCGGACACGAGAGACCTACTATTTACTGAAAGTACTAATGAACTGAATTAGTTCTAATAACTATTTTGGCAAACTACAGCTACTGAGAAAGTTTTTCTTAACCTTAGAATTTCTTCAGCACTTACTGAAATACACAACAAATATATGCCACATGAATAAATAATATGTAAGTGAATCCATTCATAATCTTCCACCTTAATGACTAATAAAAATACTAGTAAATTAGCTGGCCTGGGCTTAGTCTACAACATGCAACTAAGTTTACAAGTTTAGTAGCCTATGCACAAGGGCTCCAAATCTAAAAGCTGTCCGTCCCCCCAACCAAATGAGCTAAATGGCACAGGTAAACCTACCTAAGAATTATCCCTGGCTCCAAAAGGAAGTAGCCTTACTTTTTCCTAAAAAAATTAAATGCATTATCTCAATACTGTCTATAAAGCAGTCACTCCACCCAGTTCTCATCACTCTGTGTAGTTCCTTACCCTGCTCTAAATTCCTCATAGCACTTGTCGCTAGCTGAAATTGTTATTTTTCTGTTCATTTGTTTATTTTCTCTTTCTGTCCATAGTATTTTAAGCTCCATAAGAACAGGGACCTGGTCTGTCTTTACACCACTGTACACCGAGAGCGCAAATGGCTGTGTGCTCAATAAAAACTTGTCAAATGACCACAACTACTCAGGTAATTTACTTTAAGGTCACCAAGTACACACAACATCAAGTCATACCAATAAATCAGTAAGTCCAATGCAACAGTAAACACAAAATAAATTATTACTCTGTTCCTGGGTAAGAATGATCTTAAGATTCTATCAGCTTTCAGCTTGAAAGGTTTGATAAACTTTGATTTGGAAGACAGGTAATTTTTATGTATTTTTATGGAGAATTTTTATGAAAGACAAACACTACAACAAAAACAATATGACGAAAGGAGCAAAACCACTGCTGTGGATTACCAGGAAACATGAGTAAGAGGCTTGGCTTTGCCCAGTGCAGGTACCTTATCTTATTCTGGGAGTTTTTCTACCTAAAAAGCATCACAAGATGATGCCTTTTTGAAGCTTCCAGCAAAGATCATAACTATGTCATGTTTTCCTATAAAACTTCTAAAGTACTTCATGACTGTTCAAGAGATTTTGGGTTGCAGGGTATCTCAATTTAAGGGGGGGATGGACAGTCCAAAGCTACAACTGTGAAAAACTGGTAAGTTCTCAAATACTTAAAGGGAAACATTACATATTAAAACAGCTGCTTCTTCAACACTCCCAGTTCAATAACCTGAATACCAACTTTTTCCAAAGATAATTATTTCTACACAATTTTATTCTACACCTAATTTTCTCACTCATACTTGTCTACAAAAGCTCCAAAAACAGTCAACTTTTCAGAGGGGCAGTATTCAAATAAACAGGGATGAAATAAAACATGATCTCAATACAGTGATACATTTCTGGAGTTGAAGACCAGAAAGTTCTAAACCTACGGTAATTAGCCAAAGTAAAAATTTTCCAATTTTGCAAGTGACTGTGATTAAGCAGTAGCTGAAAGTAAAAATGCAGGACTACTATCAAGTGAACACTAATCAACAACTATATTCAGCAATATAGTTGTTGGTAATTTTTATTTTACAATTAAGGTAACATTGAATGCAGAGAAATAACAAGACCACAAAAGTAAAATTACATCACCAAGTCTAAGAAGCTACTCTGCCCAATCTTGAGAAATACAACTTAACAAAACAACAGTTAGGGGCTGGGCAAATCCCAGCACTTTGCGAGGCCAAAGGACTAGGATCCCTTGAGGCCAGGAATTCAAGACCAACCTGAGCAACACAGCAAGACCCCGTCTCTAAAAAAAAAAAAACCACAACAACAAAAAAACATCAGCTGGAACTGTAGGAAGGTGGAAAATACAAAAAAAACAAAACAAAACAAAAACACAGTTGGGTACATTCATTCATTTGCAGTTTTTTTCCTACTTTTGGAAGCTGGTATCCTCTTTCTTGAGACTGGAAAAGCAGGATGGGAAATACTACTTTAGCACACTTCAGAAACGGATAGTGTTTCTCCCCCAGCCACTTGCCACCTTCCACACACATTCTAACATACACTCGTTTATTTTCTACCTTGAAAGGCTCAGAGTACATCAGCATGGTAGGGAAACAACACCTGTTGCCCATGATGTCTCCATTCTGTTGTGTTAAAGACTTATAGAATGGATATGAGGAAACCATTTGACATGATGGAACTCTTCTAAAACTGGGTTGTGGGGATGGCTGCACAACTCTTTAAAATGACTAGAAATCATTGATTTGCACACTTACAATGGGTGTTGTAAGTAAATTATCATTCACACCTGCAAGGCAGGAGGATCACTTGAGGTCAGGTGTTCAAGACAAGCCTGGGCAAGAGGGCGAAACCTTGTCTCCACAAAAAATACAAAAATGTGCCGCATGTGGTGGAGCACACCGATAGTCCCAGCTACTCAGGAGATTCAGGTAGAAGAATCGCTTGAGCCAGGGAGGTTGAGGCTGTAGGGAGCCACGATCAAGCCACTGCACTCTAGCTTGGATGACAGAGCAAGACCCTGTCTCCAAAAAAAGGATATACATAACCAGAAAGGCATCAAGAGTAGACTGTCTAGTTAGAAAAACAAGTGTATCAAAGAACCAAAGAAACCCAACACATACTGACAATATATCTAAAATACAGATCTCTCCTGCTGCCCCTGAACCTCCACACAACCTAGGCCACCTGCTTCCCTTAACAGATTCCTTAAGACCATCTCATCTTTCATTCTGCTCTATTGCTGCTCCAAAAAGAAGAAAAAAGACTTCATTCTCAATCACCTTAACACTTCCACCTGCAGAATTAAAAATATCTGATGTACATGGTAATAGTGAAAAGGTGACAGGTGATTTTGTAAAAACTAATTATCCTTGTCCAAAAGAAATGGAGAAAGAATCCCTCTAACTGATTCCCTAAGCCAGACCCCTCCTTCCGTAGAGCCTTTATAATTGGAATTATGGTCATTCATGGTTTATCAACTTTTTAACACTCCCCTCTCCTCTGTCCAATCCCTTCAACAGCATCTTTCATATCCTACGAATTTAATAAGTGTTCTTTAGACGAATGGCAGTATTTTCCCGATCAAATCAGCAATATCAACTCTACCCTCAAAGGGCAAATATAGTTCTCTATCATACTGGCCTACCACTAACTCATAGGCGGTTTCCTTGGTTGACTGGTAGATGATGGTGACAGTGACAAGAATGATCAAAAACTGCCAAATAACCACCGGCTAGCCAACTAGCTAGAATTGTTAAAATACATAACACCAGCTCAGGGCAATGAAACAGAATTTCTGTGCCCCGAAACAAATTATTCTAAAAAGCACAAATATTTGCCTATTATCCAGCATTCAAAACACAAGTTTTCTACTGCCATCAATCAATACCAAGTCTGATTAAAACTACACAAGACAGAAAATGTCAAGTTCATATTCAAACCTTTGAGGTACAAAAAAAATACAAGAAGCCCAAGAAAAAAACATGGCAGTAACCAGTATCACAAAGAGATTAACCAACAGTTAACACACGAGACAGGATAGGATGAAAACCTGTCAAACTCACTTCTGCACAAAAAACCTATTCATAATGTAGGAAAACCAAAACGTTATTTGTATTCCAACCAATGATGACTTCTGAATAGCTCTAGAACACCAAAATATTGACAATAACCAAATTGAAACAAATTGTGGCCAGCTAAGAGTGTCATGAATGGACACAGTTTTCAGTCCTCATACCTGTTAAATCTGTACTCAAATCCTATTAAATGGCATCAGAAAAGTACTCGAAGACCCTTAAAGTACATGTCTTTCCTTGTTCCTGAATAGACTCTAAAATATTTTCATTGTGAATAATTCAGTATTTTTAAGCTAAGTTTCAACTGTCATCTGTGGCTCTGAAAAAACTAAACATATATACTGTTTTCAAAAGTCAAAACCTTCCATGTGCTTCCGAAAAATTGATGAGTAAGGTTTTTAAAAATACATGTTAAAAACCGAAATGCATTTCATTATGAGATAATCATTCCCAGCAATAAATCAGACATAAACTTCTGAATTTGGTTTACGTTTCTCTTCACCAGTAGGGTTCTCAAGTTCTTAGGAGTTTCCTAGTCATTTACTTGAACACCATCTACGGTAACACTCAAAGCAAAACCACAATAAAGAGGTTTGGCCTCTGAGGGATTCTACATGTAAAAAACATTACTCATAAATAATATACAATCACTACTGCTTTAAGTAACAAATACATTTCTAAAAACTTTCATGCCATTTGATGGAATTCCCTATTTTAGACAGCAAAACAAAATCTATGAAACTACTGATGCGTGTTTTTTACTTTAGACATATTCCATGATAATACAAAACACCAACAAAAATGCACTTAAAACAACGTATGGGGTAATATTTTTAGCTGAGTATTTTTATTCAAAGGTCTCATTATTCAAAGAGTGCAATTCACAGAAACAATAATTAGGCCAATTAATCCCAGAGTTAAGATTATTTTGGGTTGCCCAATAATCTTATTTAATCCCAGGTATAAATAAACCAATGAAATCTTAACTTGACATATTCATCTAATCAAAGAACAATATCCAGTTGGCACTGTGAAGTACTACTACACAGTCATACTGGAATGTCACCAATTCAAAAACAAGTACCTGATAAAATGAGACTTTTGGCAATCAACTGTAATGTTCTAAAGGATTCACCAAAAACTCATTCTGTCTCTCACACAAGCCAATGCCTGTTCACTAAATGACACGAAGAACAGTTTAACTTCAAACTCTAACGCCAATGAAACAAATTCCAGACACAAATTACAACATGACCGGAAGACTACAAAATCAGTCTTGACATTTTATCCAAGTATTTATGAATGTTAAATCTAAAGTAGTTCAACTCGTTTTAATATCACATACAGTTTATGACCTTCATCAAAATGGAAAGGAATTCTTTCAACATTCTTTTAATCCTAACAGAGCTTTAAACACAAACTTCCATATAGTTACTGCCCATTTCACCATTTTACAAAATCGTCCCCCATCACCACCCCACATAAGCTAGTCAAAGGAAAAAAAAACAAAACAAAACTGACAGCTCAGCCTCCCACAAAATGCACTTACTTTGTATCAAATACCGACGTTTATTTTCCAGTGCAAGAAAGTAACAGACATTTGCAGCTCAAGACAGGAAAAGCACAGCCAGCCTTACTACCCCCCTAAATTTCTCAGACAAGAGAAAAATAACTCGGGACAGGCAAATTAAAACCATTCTACACATGGCAAAAATATGAAAGGTCTATGTCCTACAATCCATAGCGATAGTACTGCTTCCTCTCTTCCCCAGCCAATACCAATAAGCCAATAGACACAAGTGTCAAATAAATTCAGTGTCTGTCTGAAATAAGATGAAAACCTGGGAAAATTCCCTCCCATAAATCATTTAGTGAACACAAGGCTTTTCACCCAACACCTAATACACTCAACCCAAAAACACACACAACCCACCCCCAAATGCAAAAAAAGCCTTAATCAACAAGTTGGAAAGAGGGCAGAAAGTAAGGTTCACTACCCTCTCCCTCACTTTAAAAAAAAAAAAAAAAAAAACAACCAAGTCCTTTAACAAAAGGTAACACAGATCTTCAAGTACCTGGTGGAGGTGCCTTTCCTCACATCGCAGATGCTGCATTTAAAGGCTTCAGCACTGTTTCTGAAGGTGCAGACGCTACAATCCCAAAACCCCTCGTCTGCAGCAGGTTTCGCTTGTCTTTTTGGCCTTCGGAGGAGTGGAGAGTGGGGGGAAAGGGAGGGAAGAGGCAGGGAGCAGGAAAACGGGGGAGAGACAGCAAAACACAGGCGCGGGTGAGCCGTCGTAATTTCGCAGGAATCCAATGCTGGAAACTTCGCTCGAGCGACCACCCACCCACCCTTTCCGGGTACTGGAAGAGGGAGCGAGGAAGGGAAGGGGGCGCCCCCACTGGCACCCTGCAAGCCCCGGGCCCGGGCCGGATAGCCTTGCACACCAGGCGGTGGCGGCGGCGCCCCGGGAAGGGCCGCGGCGGGCGCAGGAAGCGGGCGGACTTGTGGACTTGAGCGTGGGGCTGGGGGGGCCGGGGGGGGAGCCGCGGGCCGGATCTGGAGGGGGCGCGCAGGGGCAGCCCGAGGCCGGCGGCGGGGAGTGGGCCGGCTCCTTCCCTCTCCCCTCCCAAGCTCGCGCCCTCCCTCCCTCCCCACCTGGTTAAATCTCCCTTTGTCTGGGAGGAGTGGCGGCGGAGGGCGGCTGAGGAGGAGCCGCCATGGCTGCGGCGCGCACGGCCGCCGGCCCCGAGCGGGAGCGACACCGCCTCCCGCCGCCGCCACCGCCCGCCGCCTCCCCCCGCCCCCGGATCTCCATCTTAGCAGCGCCTCCCCCCGCCCCGGGTGGCTCCGGGGCCTAGTCGTCGCCGGCCCCCGCCCGCCCCCAGCCCTCCCTCCTCTTCCGCCCCCTCCGCTCGGAGCAGGTACCTGGTCGGGCTCTTCTTGTCGCCCATGGTCATGGATGGGCTGTACCCCCGCCCCCCCCAAGCCGAAACCGGCGCCGCTCGGAGGAGAAACGCCGTCCGGGGAGTCGTCGCGGACCGGCCCCCCTCCCTCCCCCGCGCCCGCCCGCCCGCCCTCAGCCGCTGGGGCTCGAGCTCCGGCCGCCGCCGCCGCCGCCGCCGCCGCTGCCAGTCTCCGGACGAGACTAGTCCCCGCCAGCGCCGCCTCCGCCGAGTGACTGACGAGGGGCGGGGCCGGGCGCCGCGCGTCACGCGCCGTGTGGCCAATGGGAGGGCGGCAGCCGGCGCCGCGAGGGCGGAGGCGGGGCGCGGGGGAAGGCGGGGCGTGGCGGACGTGGGCCGGGCCGTCGGTGTGCGTGCCCGGGAGTGTGTGCGCGCTGGGGGCGCGCGTGCCTGCCGGTGGCCCCGCGGCCCGGCGCGGAGGAGCGTGCAAGCCCGGCGGGGCGCACGTGGCCGCGCCCGGGAGCTGGCAACTGGCTTCGGGCCTCGCACGGCCGCCCCGTGAGGCTATTGCTGGGACCCCGGCCCCGAAGCCGCCCCGGGGAAGTAGTTCCACGCAGTTTGCGCCCGCCGCGGGAGCTTTCAACAGCCTCACCGCTCGCAGCGCCTCGAGGCTTGCAGCGCCCTTGGGGCCGACAAAGTCCTCCTTTGGACCGCTTTCCCCCGCGCCCTTCTGTTCCTCTGCCACGCGGAGCTTTGTATTTGCCTCTTCTGAAGTCCCTGCCTCCGGCCGAGACGCTAGCCCGAAGCCCCCTTCCCTGTCAGGCCCCTGACGCGGGAGAGAACTGTGCAGAAAGGGTGTGGCATAACTAAATGCCCCAGGCCAGACTCTGAGCTCCTGCTGGCGGACTCCTACTGGGATCCTCCTCTCCCCTGGAGTCTAAATAGGGCGTTTCCTTAGGGAAGTTGCTATTCAAATTCTGGCGACCACATGCCCGTATTAAAACCTCTTGCCTCAGCTCCTTCATCTCCAATATGGGGCTAATCCTCCCAGGGTTGTTTTGAAAATTCAGAGAAATCATGCATGGAAGGTTCGCTGATGGATGCCTGGTATTCACGAAGGACCAAAACAAGACATTGGGTATTAGGAGCTGTTATAACTGGGCCTGAATTGTGCACCATTCCCCCCGCGTTCGATTTTTGAAGTCGAGGAACAGGGTAGTGCCCTTCACTTTCTGTCCTGCTCCAAAAACGCTTGCCAAATTGTCTTGAACGTGACTCAGGACCCTCTGTCCTCAGGCCGGGAGATCTGGTAGGAGGAGGAACCCAGATGATAAGATAAAAGACACAGACGGGGCTGGGCTGAAGCCCCAGGTTAGGGGAGGGACGGAATCTTAGAATGCTGCTAGGAGTTGGGGCCCGGGGATGGGGGGTTTGGAGATAAGACAGACCCTCAGCCCGGTTTATGTGCAAATACAAAATAGATTGTTATCAAGACTGCCCCGTGGAAGGGAAGCATATCAGGGCTTGCGACCAGGGAAGCTCACTGAGACTGAGCACCCAGGGAGCAGGAAGTCCTACGGATCAGTCCAAGTATCAGAAGGGGGAGAATAAAAGAGAGAAAGAATGTGTCAACAATAAGTTTGATCAGCACGCAGTGTCCTCTCCAGGCAGGCGCACCCAGGAGGGCCAGGAGAAGCAACACTGTTTAGCAAGGATCGGCAACCTCTCAAGGCCTCAATGCCATAGCTGCCTCCTTAGGGGCGGGATGAAAGAAGGAAGAGGAGAGAGAGATAGGGTTCTAGGGGTAAAAGGGCCGTAGAAAGCCAAAGGGTATGTACACAAGCCATGGCCCAGTGCAGCTGCGCCATGGAGCAGCCTTGGCCTCTGGTGTCTCCCTGGCATGCTCCCAGGACTCTTCCCCTGGCATAAAGGTCGTGAAAGAAACGGGTCACTAAGAAACCCCCACTGGAAGAGTGGCCTCCGGGGAGGTAGCTGGGAGCCATACGTAGAGGAAAGGAGACTTTGTTATTATTATTCCATACATAGAATACAATACACAGATTTTCACACTGCAGCTTAGTGCATACATCTACACCCCTCTTTCCACCATTAGAACAATAAAACATTTTATCCTCCCAGTGAATCATCCCTCACTTAGGTAACCGCAATTCCGACTTCTGTCACCAAAGATTAGTTTTGCCTGTTCTTTAAGGTCATATGCAGGGGTCATATTGTCTGTACTCTTGTGTCTGGCTGGCACCTTTCGCTCAGCATAATATTTGTGATAACCATCCACGTTGTTGCCTACATCAATAGTTCATTTTTGTTTGTTTGCTTAAGTGTGTAGAATTCCATTGCAAATACACTGTAATTTATCCACAGGAGACTGACTGTTTTAGTATATCTTTTTGTATCTTTATCTTGTGTTATCTTTTCAAAAAAGAAAAAGTTTTTAAAAATGTGTTTAAGAAGGGCCAGGCACGGTGGCTCACACCTGTAATCCCAGCACTTTGGGAGGCCGAGGCAGGTGGATCACCTGAGATCAGGAGTTCGAGACCAGCCTGGCCAACATGGTGAAACCCTGTCTCTACTGAAAATTAAAAAAATGAGCCAGGCGTGGTGGTGGGCGCCTGTAATCCCAGCTACTCGGGAGGCTGAGGCAGGAGAATTGCTGGAACCAGGGAGACACAGGTTGCAGGGAGCCAAAATCACGCCATTGCACTCCAGCCTGGGCGACAGAATAGGACTCGGTCTCAAAAAAAACAAAAAAACAAAAACAAACAAACAGAAAAATTGTTTAAGAAAAAGAATTTTAGAGTAGAGAACTAATCTCTAGGAACTTATCAGACCTAAGGATCACCATGTGGTTGTAACTTTAGAGGCTGTAATTTCATTCAGAGGTTGGAGGCAAATGTCTGTTGAAAGTCTCCTTGTAGGTGCATGAGCCAAATGGGACTACTTCTGGTACAGTGTGCTCCAGAGTCCCAGCTACTCGGGAGGCTGAGGTGGGAAGACCACTTGGGCACAGGAGGCAGAGGTTGTAGTGAGCTGAGATCACGCCACTGCACTCTCACCTGGGCAACAGAGTGAGACTCTGTTTAAAAGAGAAAAAAAACTTGTTTGAAACCCATGGTTTTAGTGTAGATGCTGGTTAGAAGCACTCGCCAAGAAATGTCCTATATAACTGTTTCCACAGATACATAAGACACATTCGAAGTCTCCATTTTGACTTTCTTCCCCTCATTCGCTTCACTCACACCGGCTTCCTGGCTGTTCCTAAAACAGTTCCCTACCTTCAGGGCCTCAGAGGCTTCACACTTACTGCTCCCTTGGCTTGGAATGCTCTTTGCGCAGATACCCACATTCATTGTCAGCTGCCTCAATTCCTTCGGGTCTTTACGCAAAAGTCACATCCTCACTGAGATCTTCCCTGGTCACATAATCTACATGTGTTTTGTTTTGTTTCGTTTTTTTCCTTTTCCTTTTCTTTCTTCCTTTTTTTTTTTTTTTTTTTTTTTTTTTTTTTTT
>NC_045435.1:63875450-63919047 GCF_002776525.5 Piliocolobus tephrosceles | reverse complement strand
TTTTTTTTTTTTTTTTTTTTTTTTTTTTTTTTTTTTTTTTTTTGAGATGGAGTCTTGCTCTGTTACCCAGGCTGGAGTGCAGTGGCATGATTATGGTTCACTACAGCCTCAACCTCCTGTGTTCAGACAATTCCTTCCACCTCAGCCTCCCGGGTAGCTGAGACTACAAGGACGTAACACCACACCCAACTAATTTTTGTATTTTTTTTAAAGTAGAGAGAGGGTTTCACCATGTTCCCCGGGGTTGGTCTGGAGCGCCTGAGCTCAAGTGATCCTCCAGCCGCAGCTTCCCAAGTTGCTGGGATTACTGGCATGAGGCACTGCACCCGGCCCAATCTAAAAATTTCATACACCAACCCACAAAATGATGTCTTATGTCCCTCTGTCCTGCTCTACTTTTCTCTCCTTAGCATACCCTACATTCGGCTCTTACAATGAGGAGACTTTCTCTCTAACGTTCCCCACAGTTCAGTTATCTTGTTTAAGCAGATCCTTGCCCCAGTAGAATACATGCTTCATGATGGCAGGGATTTTATCTTTTTGTTGTGTTCCCCCACCACCTCCCACCACTAGTATATATCAAGTGCCTACAACAGTGACTAGTGTACATTCGTTGGAAAAAACTCTTTCATTTAACAATATATTGAGTAACAACTAGCTATCATGCATGTGCCAGGGACTGGAAGATCAGATAAACAAAATAGACTTCATTCCTAATCTTTTGGAGTTTACATCCTAGTTGAGGAGCCAGACATTTTACAAGTAATTACAATCGTGACAGTTGCTACAAAGACCAAATACAAGATGAGAGGTGAGAGGGTACTAAGAGAGGGAGGGTGTTGATGTAGCCGGTGGAACTGGGAAGCTCCCCAGAAAAAGTTAAGTTGCCCACAAGAAAAAAAGGCAAAAGCAGTCAGGTGTCTGGCGCTTTGGAGGAGCTAAAGGCAAGCAGCTGTGGCCAGAGTCCCACAGGAGAGGAGAAATGAGGCTGGAGAGGCAGGTGCTGGATAGATCCATATGGCAGGGTAGGGAGTGAGTTGGGAGTGAGGTCTCTATCCTGAATGCAATGGAAGCCATGGATGAGTTTACCAAGAATATGTCTACCTGGAACTGTCAGTGTCTGCCTTAATGAATTAGATGCTGGGAGAAGCAGACTCCTTGGAGGAGAGGAGGTAGTGGAAGGACCTTTAAAATGGCCCAGATTCAGACCATGAAGGGCAGCTTGGTTGGGCTTCCCTCCTATCTTCAGCTCACTCAAGAAAGAAGTGAAAGCCACTGAGGCTTGCCAATGGGAAGGGCTGGAAAGTTATCAACTCAGACTTCCTCCTACTGTTAAATTTGCAAGTGCTACTCCCCAGAGGGAAACCTGAATACTCACTAAACCTAGGACTTTGAACCTTAGGAATCCCCAATGAAGGTATTATAAACAAGTGAGAGAAAAAAAGTTTGCTGCAAACACCTCAGTGCTTACCCTTGCCCCACCCATGATACACCTCCTTATGGTCTGAGTCCCACACCGTGATCTGGGGTGACATTTTCAACAATCTGCAGTGAAATGAGAAAAATAAGGGGTAAATGTATGAGTACTTTCCTATGACAAGATTAATTACCAATGGTTGATTCTTAGGAAAGATTATTTTTTATTCTGAGATTACATTCTTTCCTTTTTTCTTTTCTCAGAGGTTTGGGTAATTTAAGCGTCCCTTCTTTAATGAAATGATGGCAATAGTATGTGCCTTTCCCAAATGTAAGTTGCCTTTCCTAAAATGTCCTGAATTGGCCAAATCACTAGTTGGCAATTTGGTGTTGATTTCTCAATTCTCTCCCCTCGCTGATTTTATATTTTAAGTTTTAAGGGCACCAAGACCTAAATGATCTTAATGAAGCTTTCTGAGTTATGTGTGATTGAGGGGAAGAGGAGGGAGAAAACAGTATCACGAAGTGACTGAAAAAGCCACCCAAGAAGGAGTGAAGCCAGAAAGGCTAAAATGTCAATCCTAATCGCTAGGAATTAATGCCCTACTTTGCACATAATGTTCCTTCAGTGGATTAAGAGAGAAAACTGTTGCTTGGAGCAACTACCTACCTGGAGCTGGAAGGTCTTAGGAACTGGGGAAAACCCAGCTCATTTCACTTAAAGCCTCAGGCTTGTGCTGGTATCACTAGGGACATCTGGAAACTAATGCTGAAGATAAGATTAACTTCTAAAGAAGCTCTCCTGGAGTCAGAGCGAGATGGAACTTCCCTGACCATCTGCTTTGAACCTTCACCAGATTTTGCAACCTGGTGACATTCTACAGTGTCATCTGTGCACGTGCTTATCAGAAATGTGAAGTTTCATTGATCTGCCTCTTCTACAGTAGGAAATATCACAAGTCAAAATTGTCCTGGCTTATACGTCACACCTTTGACAAAAATTAACTCAAACTGTATCATAGACCAACATGTGAAGCTTAAACCTATAAAACTATAAAACTTCCAGAAGAAAATATAGGAGAAAATCTTTCTGACCTTGGGTAGGCAAAGGTTTCCTAGATATGAAACAAAAAGCATGATCCATAAAAGAAAAAGTTGATAGCTTCTATGCCATCAAAGCTAAAAACTTCTCTCTGAAAGACACTGTTAAGCATATGAAAGGAAACTCAAAGACAGAGAAAATATTTGCAAAACACATATCTGATAAAGGACTTATATCCAGAATACATGAAGAACTTTTACTATGCAATAAGAAGGCAATCCACCTAATGAAAACATGAACAAGAAATGGGAGTGGACATTCCACCAAAAGATACACAAATGCAAAATAGGTACATGAAAAGATGCTCAACATCATTATTCATTAGGGAAATGCAAATTAAAACCACAAAGAGACACCACTGCACATCAGAATGGCAAAACACACACACACACACACACACACACACACCTGACAATCCCAAGTGCTGGGGAGGATGTGGAGTGACCCTCACACATTGCCAGTGGGAGTGCAATATGGTACAGTTCCTCTGGAAAAACAGTTTGGCAGTTTCTTATAAAGTTAAACATACACTTACCATATGAGCCAGCAATCCCACTCCTAGGGATTTACCAAGAGAAATGAAGACATATGTTCACATAAAAACCTGTGCTCAGATATTTATAGCAGCTTGATTCATAATCACCAAAACTTGGAAACAACCCAAATGCCCTTTAACTGGCGAGACAATAAACAAATTGTGGCACATCCATACCGTGGAATACTACTCATCAATTAAAAGGATCACACTACTGATCTATGCAATGTGGATGAATCTCAAATACATTATCCTAAGTGAAAGAACAAAGTCTCAAAAGGTCACATACTGTGTGGTTCCATTTACGTAACTTTCTGGAAAAGGCAAAATCAGAGGGATAGAGAACAGATCAGTGATTGCCAAGGATTAGGGGTGGAGGGAGTATTTGACTACAAAGGAGTGGCAGCAAAAAAGAATGCGAGGGGTGGAAGTTATCTACATCTTCACTATGGAGGTACTTACAAGATAGAATGCATTTGTCAAAACTCAGACCTGTACACCAAAAAGAGTAAATTTTGCTACTCAGGAGGCAGAGGCAGGGAGATTGCTTGAGTCTAGAAGTTCGAGGCTGCAGTGAGCTATGATCACGGCACTGCACTCCAACCTGAGAGACAGAACAAGAACCTGTCTCTGAAAAAAGATAAGTACATTTTACTGTATGTAAGTCACATCTCAATAACTCTGGACTGAAAAGTTCCCTAAGCATCTACATTCCATATTCCTTCCCTTCTTAAAGTAATAACCATAAGACCTAGCATTTTGTAGCTTTGCTGTGTGCCTGGCACTGTGAATACTCCTGTCCTTTTCAGAGTATTCTTCTTTTCAGTAATTTATCCAATTAACTCAGGCCATAATCCTTGGAATTTCCTTGACTTCTCTCTTTTTCTTATACCCTACATCAGTCCAGCCTTTGCACTTGCCCTTCAGTATATATCCTGAATCTGACCACTTCCCATTATCTCTATTGCTGTCACTCCAGTCCAACATAGAATTACTTCTCAGCATCCTAACTGAAAAGAGGGGGACTTCTAGTCTTCTCTTCTTGCACTCTGTACTGTCAGGATATGCTTGGTTATGCTATGGTAACCCTCCCAAATCTTCGTGATTTATCCCAACAAAGTGATTAAAGGGATTTCTTGCTGAAACCACCTATCTGCAGGTCAACACCTCCACCCTGTCTCTCCTCACTCTTTGGACCTAGGCTGTGATGGCCTGAATGTGTCCTCCACAATTCATGTGTTGGAAATTTCATTCCCAATGCAACAGTGTTGGGAAGTAGGGCCTTTGCAGAGGTGTTTAGGTCGTGAGGGCTCTACTCTCATGAATGGATTAATGCTGCTATAAAAGGGCATGGCAGAGGGAGTTCATCCTCTTTGCCCTACTGCCTTCTGCCATGTGAGGACACAGCATTCCTCCCCTCTGGAGGATGCAGTGTTCAAGCTGCCACCTTGGAAGCAGAGAGCAGCCCTCAATAAATGCTAGCACCTTGATCTTGGACTTCCCTACCTCCAGAACTGTGAGACAATACATTTCTGTTCTTTATAAATTATCCAGCAGTCTTGAGTACTTTGTGACAGCAGCACAAACAAAGACCCAGGCTTTCTGAGCTGCATCTAGCTTGAACATCATTGGTGGCTGTAAAGGAGCTCTGGAGGCACACATTCTGGCAATCAGCTGCCTGGCCTGGAAGTGACACAGTGACCTGTGCTCACAACTCATTGGTCAGAGTTTCATGGCCACACTGCATGACAGGAAGCATAAACAGGAAGCCAGTATGTGCCCAGGAGGTAGAGAGCAAGAGATATTTGGCCATTGGCCTTGCGATTACCATGATTCTTTAAAGTCTTCTCTCAAAACCACGTCAAGAGATCCTTTCAAGATGTTGATGACTCACTTACACAAAATCCTCGAATGACTTTCATGACATTTAGATGAAAATCCAGAATCTTGACCCTGGCCTTCAAGACCTGCTAACTTCGTCCACCCCTGGCTTCTTCACCCCCAGCTCAGCTCTAGGAACTCAGGCACCTTGCTGTTTCCTGCCACGCCCAGCCCCTCCTCACGGCCTTTCTGCCTGCTCTCCCCTAGATAGTCCCACAGCTACATTGCTCTCATGGTCCAGGTGGATGCTAAATGCCCCTTCTTCAGGGAGGACCTCCCTGACTAGGACATCTTACATAGCATAACCCCCGGTCACTGCCACCCTCACCCTGCTTTATCTTTCTTTACACCCTTAGCATGACCTAGCATTGTATGATGGGGTGTGTGTGTGTGTGTGTGTGTGTGTGTGTGTGTGTGTGTGTGTTTTGGCCTGGTTCATCCAGTAGAATGTAATATTTGTTGGGACAGGGACTTTCCTTTGTTCAATCCTAGTTTGTGGGCCTGTGAGTTTTTGCCAAAGCAGTTCAGCCACACGTGCCAGAGCCCAGGAAATGGATGATGAGCTTTAGCACTGTTCCAGTTTGGGCCTTGTGAATATTCAGGTGAGTGGTTCCCTATGATGGTATGATTTCCTTCGTTTTTTCCATAACTTTTTTCTGTTTTTTTTTTTGTTTGTTTGTTTGTTTGTTTGTTTGTTTTTTAGATGGAGTTTTGTTCTTTGTTGCCCAGGCTGAAGTGCAGTGGCGTGATCTCAGCTCACTACAACCTCCGCCTCCCGGGTTTAAGTAATTCTCCTGCCTCTGCCTCCCGAGTAGCTGAGACTACAGGCATGCGCCACCACACCCGGCTAATTTTGTATTTTAGTAGAGATAGGTTTTCTCCATGTTTCTCAGGCTAATCTCGAACTCCCGACCTCCGGTGATCCACCCGCTTCGGCCTCCAAAGTGCTGGGATTACAGGCATGAGCCACCACGCCCAGCCATGTTTTCTGTTGTTATTGTGATTGTTGTTGTTTGTTTTTTGAGACAGGGTCTTACTCTATTCCCAGGGCTGGAGTGCAGAGGCGTGATGTCAGCTCCCTGCAGCCTTGACTTCCTGGGTGCAAGTGATCCTCCCACCTCAGCCTCCCAAGTAGCTGGGACTACAGGCATATACCATCATGCCCAGCTACTTTTTGTATTTTTTGTAGAGACGGGATTTCACCCTGTTGCCCAGGCTGGTCTTGAACTCCTGGGTTCAAGCAATTCACCTGCCTCAGTCTCCCAAAGAGCTGGGACTACAGGCGTGAGTCACTGCGCCTAGCCAGTTCTGCAATGTTTATTAAAGCCCTGGACCCAGAAATTGCTTCCCTAGCAGCTTGTTCTTTTTTTATTATTATTTTATATTTGAGACAGGGATCTATTTTTCCCAGGCTGGTCTCGAACTCCTGAGCTCAAGAGATCCTCCTGCCTTGGCCTCCCTAGTATCTGGGACTATAGGCACACACCACTGGGCTGGGCTACTGGCAGCTTATCCTTGATACTTGAATTTCCACCCTTAGAGTCAGAGTCATAGAATGTTGAAGATGGAATGAAGAGTTAAGACCATCCATCTAGCACTGTCTTAGTTCAGAGGCAAAAACCCATGGGCAGAGAGATCACAGAGGGCCTTCACATACATCGTTGCCTCCCACAGCTGCCTCTGTGTGAATTACCATTGACACTGGCAGCCTGTGTAGCTCATCCAGGTTCATTCCTGCAACTGACCAGGTTTTGTACCTGGACTTCAAAACCTGCTTTTCTGATTGCAGATTCTATTATGCCACAAATGGAATCCCTAGAGCTTAAATATCCTGACATTCATGAAGAGTAAGATTAAGAAAGAGACTTACCCACAGGAACATCTAATAATGTTAGGGTCTACGTACACATTGTTACGAGCTGAACTGTGTCCCCACCCCCACTCCCAAATCAATATGTTGAAGCCCTAATCCTGGCTACCTCAGAATATGACTGTATTAAAGATAGAGTCTTTAAAGAGGTGATTAAGTTAAAATAATGCCATTTGGGTGAGCCCAATCTGCCTGGTATCCCTATAAGAAGAGGAAATTTAGACACTGTACATAGAAAAACGAAGACAAATGCACACACAGAGGAAAGACCACATAAAGACACAGCAAGAAGGTGGCCGTCTGCAACCCAAGGAGAGTGGCCTCAGGAGAAATCAAACCTGCCGACACCTTGATCTTGGACTTCTAGGTCCTGAAATGTGAGGAAATAAATACATCTCTGTTGTTTAAGTTGCACAGTTTGAATTACTTTGTTACAGCAGACCTAGCAAACTTATTCATACATCATGAGTTTGTGGGTAGCTAAAGAGAGGCTGCCCTGGCCGGGTTCAGTGGTTCACACCTGTAATCTCAGCACTTTGGAATGCTGAGGTGGGCGGATGGCTTTAGCTCAGGAGTTCAAGACCAGCCTGGCCAACATGACAAAACCCTGTCTCCACAGAAGATACAAGAATTAGCCAGGCATGGTGGTACAAGCTTCTAGTCTTAGCTACTCAGGAGGCTGAGGTGGGAGGATCGCTTGAGCCAGGGAGGTCAAGGATGCAGTGAGCTGAGATCATGCTACTGCACTCCAACCTGGGCAACAGAATGAGACCCTGTCAAAAACAAAAACCCAAGAGAGAGGCTGCCTATGAGATAATAATAACAACGTATATGGAGTGCTTACTCAGACAAGGTGCTAAGCACTTTAGGTGTTAACTAATGAACTAATAACTCAATGAATATTAACAATAAACATATGAGGTAGATTATATTACAGTGCCCCTTTTATAAATTAGGAAGTTAAGAAGCAGTAAAGTTAAGTCACTTACCCTGAGTCGCACATCTGGAAAGTGACTGGACTGAGACTTGAACTGAGGCAGCTTGGATTCCAGAGTCCAGGCTCTGAAGGAACTAGTTAGTCAGTTATGACCATTTCTATCTTCCAGATGAGGAAACTAAGACTTAGACACTGGTCCAACCCACAGCCAGGGTGTAGCAGAACCAGAATTTCCAGTTCTTTGTACTTCATCACAAACCGAATCCCTGGAATGCAAGAATCCTGAAAGTTGTTAACTGAAGGAAGGAAAGGGGCCCACCTGGAGGAGGAAGAGCAAAAATCTATTTAGACACAAAATAGTTTTGCAAGGGGAAGAGGCACCTGATGTAAAAGTTTTGGGCCACTTGAAGCATGACAGGGAGATGGTAAAATGGAGCCAGAATCTGAGAAGGCTGGGAAGAGGTGGAAGTACCAACTGCAGAGCTTCGAAGAGCACCATATCCCTCACCTCCTCTTCAGAGCCTCTCCTCCCTGTTGCTACTGCCAAGAGAAGAGAGGTAGGGTATCTTGCCTAAGGTCACACAACTAGGAAGACAGTTGGCCGGTTGCGTTCAGGTCTCCTAACTCCAACTCCATTCTCTTCTTACTTTTATTTTTAGTCTTGACAGATATTTATGAAGTACCTACTATGAGCCAGATACGGCATGCTGACAATACAAGGATCACGGACACAGCAGGCCTCACAGTCTGGGAGAAAGAGGCACATGAGCAGGTGATGGGAACAGAGAGGTGGCCAGGTGATCGGTCACTGTCACCCTATATTCTTTTGTCTGCCGGTATTTTCCCCTTTTTCAATCTGACTGTTGATGCTCCCTGTCTTAGGAAATGTGGCAGAGGAGAAGCAAAACAGGCCCGTCAATCCCTGCCTCTCATGTTCCCTGAATTCTAAATTCCCGAAGTCCCTGGTAGGGGAACTGAGAGGAGGTGGGGGATAGACAAATGTTTGGAAGAAGTAGGGTCAGGGGAGTGCTTCCTCCAGGCATTGGGGAAGGAGAGAAGATGAAGAGTTCATAAGGTAGAGGGGGCTGTGGGCCAGAGAGCAGGGGGAGCCTGCCTACCAATGGGCTCTGGGAAGGTGGCCGGATCCCAAAGCAGGAGTGGCAGTGGTTGTCTATGCAGAGGCCGCTATGCATAGCTTCCAGGATCTCTAGCCTGGGTTGGGCATTGCCAAGACAACTCCCGGACTTGAAAGGGCCATGAAGAGGAAACTAGGGATATCTCTATGGCAACCTGTGATTAACACATGCCCTGAGACCATATAGACAACCCCCTTAGCACTGAAATTGAGTCAGGATATGGGTTCCAAATAAAAATCAAGGAGAGAGAGAGAACAATAAGGTAAGACATTTCTGGCATGCCTGAAATTCCTACCTGCTATGTTATAAGAGACACAAACCAAAGTACATGGGAACATACTGGCCAACCAGTATGGTTCAGGGAAACAAGTCGGGAAGGGCATTCAAGGTCGGGGAATAGCACATGCAGTGACACTAAGGAGAAGAGCCTTGTGGACTGCAAGGCAACCAGTGTGCTGGAACTTGGAGTGCACGTGGATTGGTGGATGTGAGCATCCAGAGAGGTAAGCTCTGCCTTGAAGCATCTTATGAACCATGCTGATTGGTTGGATTTTATCTTGAAGACAATGGTGGGCTGTTCACAAGCTATGGCTAGATTTTATCGTGAAGACAATGATGGCCTATTCACAGACTATAATCAGGAAATTTATGGAATTTACATTGAATTTTTAAAATGTCTTTAGGGGCCGGGCATGGTGGCTCACACCTGTAGTCCTAGCAGTTTGGGAGGCTGAATCAGACAGATCACGAGGTCAGGAGATCCAGACCATCCTGGCTAACATGGTGAAACCCCGTCTCTACTAAAAATACAAAAAAAATTATCCAGGCGTGGTGGTGGGTGCCTGTAGTCCCAGCTACTCAGGAGGTTGAGGCAGGAGAATGGTGTGAACCCGGGAGGTGGAGCTTACAGTGAGCCAAGATCGTGTCACTGCACTCCAGCCTGGGCAACAGAGCGAGACTCCGTCTCAAAAAAAAAAAAAAAAAGTCCTCAGGAACAATGCATATAGTAGTAGCTTAGGTCAGAGTGAGAAAGGGAAGAGAAGACCAGTAAAAATGACAAATAACTGAAAAAGACAGGGAGAGGGTTACTGGAAAAAACGAAGAGATTTCCAACAGTAAAAGCTGCTGGACTTAATTCATGATTGGACACTCTGAATAAGGCAGAGGGAGGAGTCAAGGATAATACCCAGGTTTCCGACTTGGGTGACTGAGTGGATCGTAGTGCTATTAACAGACATAGAGTCACAGGAGGAGAGGCTGTTTAGAGGAGGAAATATTGACCTAAGTTATAGATATGATGATTTGATGTGTTATTTGGGACGCTTGTGGCTGCAAGTAACAACCACCACAGCAACAACAAACCCATACAAACCGTGAGAAAATGTATTATTAATATTCAACATAGTCGAAAGCCCCAGTCCTAGATGAGGTACAATCAACTTGTTCATAAGCACATGGATTCCATCCTTTTCTTACGGCTTCAACCTGACATTGGTTCTCCTCATGGCTGCAGACAGTTGTCACCACTCCAATATTACAAGGTTCAGCATTGAAAGGAAGAAGAGGGACTGTTTTTCCATGTGTCTTCTTAGGAGGGAGAAAAACCTTTCCCAGACGTCCCCAGCAATCTTCCCCTTTATATCTTACTGGCAGAAGTGGGTCATGAGCTCGCTCCTAAAATAATCACTGGCTTTAGCCAACCATCAGGAATGAAACAGCAGTTGGGGAGTCCACCACCCCACCTCTATAAGGAGGCTGTGTCACATGCAAATGGAGATAGCATGGAAACAGTTGGAAACCAGAATCAGAAGACAGAATTTGGCTGAAGATATCATAGAGGAGTTAACTGCAGGCAAGGCTGAGAAGGAGCCCTAGCCGAGACAGGGGCAGAGAGGAGAAAAAGGAGCAAAACACGGAACTCTGGAGAACACCTCTATTTAAGGGAGGGGCTACTTGAGAAGGCGATATTAGAGTTTAATAGCTGAGAACTGGACTGTGGATTCAAACTGACCTAGGTTGGGATTCCTGCTACTTATTAGCTATGTGACCTCGGGTGAGGATCCCTTAAATCACTCAGAGCCTTAGTTTTCTTATCTTTTTTTTAATAATAATTTACTTTTTTTTTTTTTCTGAGACAGAGTCTCACTCTGTCGCCCAGGCTGGAGTGCAGTGGCGCAATCTCAGCTCACTGCAAGCTCCACCTCCCCAGTTCAAGTGATTCTTGGGTCTCAGCCTCCCAAGTAGCTGTGATTACAGGCTTGCGCCACCATGCCTGGATAATTTTTATATTTTTTGTAGAGATGGGGTGTCACCATGTTGGCCAGACTGGCCTCGAACTCCTGACCTCAAGAAATCCGCCTGCCTCGGCCTCCTAAAGTGCTGGGATTACAGACATGAGCTATCGCTGCCTGAAGTTTTCTTATCTTTAAAATGGAACCAATAAGCTCAGGAATGCTATGAATTGTTGATACGAAGATGCATACAAAGCCTAAGCACAACTTCAGTCCACAGTTGCTACCCCATAGCTGTTGAGGAAAAAGAGAGCAGCCTAGGAGAGGGTCTTAGAAGGAGTGATAGAGAAAGCTGGAGGATAGCCAGGATGGGATGGTGTCATTGAAGCCACAGGGTAAGAGAACTTCAAGGAGGAAAGAGTGGGCAATTATGTCATCTGGCTGAAGAGAGGTCAGGTCAGAAGAGGACTGAAAAATGCCCTTTGGATTTAGCGATTAGAAGATCACTGGTACCCTTGACAAGAACACTTTGAGTGGAGTGCTGGGGCTGGAAGCCAGGAAGCCGGGGTCAGCGGTCAAGCCTGGAATCCAAACTGCCTGGCTGCCAGCATCAGTGTTCTCTTCGCTAGGCCAGGAGCTGCTTCGTTTTGAGAATCCCCATTGAAGTCATGCCTCAAAAATACTCATTTAGAGAGCAGTAAACAGTAGGATTCCACAATCTGTGAATGAAAATGGCCCCACTTCATCCTTTTACATTTTTTTTGTGGATAAAGCGAAGGTGTTTGTTTCCTTTCATTAGAAATATGTTACATCTTTTTGGAGGGTTTGTATTTACCATTTCATTGACATATGCGTCTTTCTTATATAACGTATTTTGCAAAAATTAAAACAAACAAACAAAACAAAACCCAAACAACATACGTGCTTTGCATGAAACTCAGAAAGTTCAAACCCCTCGCTCTGGGTACGTGTTCGAGGCAAAGCCTGGGACTAGGAAAACTCTAGGAGAACCGTGCAACTTGGCAAATCCTCCTTTAATAAATGCTAGCAGTTGCATTTGAGATTGATTTGGTCATACGGATCGTGTTTGTCAGGGCTGTCATTAAAAGTCTAATATTTTCCTCATTGCAGACTGTCTCCGAGTAATCCAAACGTGGGCAGCAGCTAAGCATGGTCAATTTCAAGACCTCCTTCCCGCTACCCACCTCCCCCTCCCAGCTATCTCAACTCCCAAGTGAATGATCCCTCATCCCTAGCAACAACTGCAGCTGCTACTGTTTCTTGACTCTGGCGAAGAAAGTGGGCTTGGGGCCAGGCCTTCTGTCCAGGGCTCCCTGTGGAAGATGCTAGAAGAGAGCAGCGCACACTCTCTCACCGTCAGTGACCCGAGTTCATCACCTTGACCAAACATCTGGATTACAACACACAGAGTTCAAAGGTCCAGAATGTGTGTCTGCACCTGGCCGGGCTGTTTAAACGGAGCTGACCTTAAACCAAACACCCGTCCTTGGTGCTGTTATTTGTGTGGAAGATTGGATGCCAAATATAAATATTAACTACAGCATCTTCTCTCCGCAGGCTTTGTGACTAAAGGACGCATATAAAGGATGCATATTCACCATCTACTGTGCATGAAGAGCTACCCAACTCTACTCTGAGCACCAGACTCTTCTCCCTAGCAGGCAGATTTCCTTTCTACTAACCGTTTTTTAACGTTTGTTTGCCTGAATTGTATTGCGACTCCCTTCTGCCGTGGAGCCCTCACTGGCCTCTTCATTTCAGGTCATCAGGTGGAAAGCACGCTGCAGAAAGGACTGTTTCCATGCCCAGGAGAGGCTTGCAAGTGAGCTGCATGTAATCACCCTCCAGCAGAATGCAGTGCAGGGGGCTGGGGTTACAGTCAGCGAGGAGTACAATGATGCTTTGGAGTGGAAGTGAGCTTTCAAATCTCAGCAGCCCTGAGTGATTCCTCCGCTTAGGGTGAGTGTGTGTGTGGCGGGTGTGGTTGAGAGCTACCAGGGGCACAGCAAGCATGGCAGTCGAGGGACAAGTTAGACCATGAGGTTGCTGGGCACAGCACTGGACTTGGTTTTTCTGTTTTTAGAAAGAGGCCTCAAGCCTCAAGATAGAGCATTATTTTTTCCCACAAACATGATTTCACCTATTGTCTTGATTGTCATTGCTATCCAGTGTACTAAGTACTAGGGAACAGGGCCATATGTGATAATATTATGGGAGAAGAGAAGACAAGGCACAAAACCCTGACTAGGATACTTCGGTTAGAGAGAAAGAAGTGATTGAATGGGAGCATTCAATCATTCCTTCATTCCACACATACTTACTGAGCACCTATTATGTGCCAGCACCATGCTGGCTACTAGAGCTATAATGATGAAGATGACAGCTGCTCACATCACAGAGCCCACTCTTTCATGAAGCTAGACTGCATGCCTACTGGGTGTCATGCCCTGGGAGATGCCCTCCTAGATAACAGCCTTTGGAAGCAGATGAGACAATAAGACAAGTCACTTCAAAAATGTGCCATGAGCTGGGTGTGGTGGTTCACGCATGTAATCCCAGCACTTTGGGAGGCCAAGGTGGGCAGGTCGCTTGAGGTCAGGAGTTCAATACCAGCCTAGCCAACATGGTGAAAGCCCGTCTGTACTAAAATTACAAAAATTAGTGAGGCATGGTGGTGGGTGCCCATAATCCCAGCTACTCAGGAGGCTGAGGCAGGAAAATTGCTTGAACCTGGGAGGCAGAGGTTGCAGTGAGCCAAGGTCACACCACTGCACTCCAGCCTGGTGACAGAGTGAGACTCTGTCTCAAAAAATAAAATAAAAATGTGCCATAAGTGTGGTGATCAAGGAAGACCAGGAAGCCATGGATGGTAAGAAGGAGACCTGGTCTAGTTTCATAGTTCTCTACTGGGGGCAATTACTTTCCACAGGTGACATTTACAGTGTCTGAAGACATTTTTGGTTGTTACATGGGTGGGTGGGGTTGCTACTGGCATCTAGTAAGTAGAAGCCAGAGATGCTGCTAGACCATCTACAAGGCACAGATCAGTCCCCCACAAAAAGAATTATCTAACTCTAAAGGCCAGTAATGCTGAGGTTGAGAAACTCAGGTCTGGTCCTTGGGTCAGGTAATGCTTTTGGGAAGAAGTGCAGTTTGACTTGAAAACTGAACGAAGCCAGGAGTTCAGAGTGCTGGGAATTGATCTCCACCATCTAATCAGAGGAAGTAGTGGAAGGAAAGAGGACTTCACAGGAACTTGAGCTCAGGATACAGGAACAGTGAGGGGAGGTCATAGGAGATGAAATGCAAAAATCAGTGTGTACTCAGAGAGACTAGAGGGCCTTCTATGCTGTGCTATGAAATGTGGACTTTATTTGGAGGGCATGATAGCTAATACAGTCTCTAAACCATACCCCCCTCACATACACACATACCCTCTTGGAAATTTTTAAAGCCAGTGAAATGATTCAATTTGCTTTTAGAAAACCCACTCTACCAGCAATGCAGATGATTGGAGAGGAGAGAGATTGGAGGCAGGTGAAGCCTTATGCACTATAGAAATGATAAATGGAGGCTGTTGCAGTGAACATGCGGAAGCTGCAATAGACTCCTGAGAATAGAGAAATTTTTATACTTGGTGATTAATTGGATATTGGAAGAGAAGGAATTGCTTAGGATGACTCTGGGGTTTCTAGCTGTGGGCTAGTATGAGTGGCGAAGTGTGTTATACAGAAGTAATTTGTAAAGGGACACAGTGCAGTTTAGGAAATGCAGTGTTGACGGTTCTATGAGGACATCCAACTGGGCATGTTCTGCTCACATCTGGTGCTGCAAAAAGATCTGCCTATGAAATATGAATGGGACAATTGCTAGCACCCACAGATGGTAACTAAAGTCTTAGAAGTGAAGGCAGCATGCTGGGAAAGTGCTGAGTGAGAGAAGAGAAGGCAAAGGGCAGAATGTTAGGGTTCATAGGTAGGTAAGGAGGCAGAAAGAACGGACCACAGAGGAAGGGCCAGAGACATAGAAAGAAAGAGCAGTGAGGCCCGCTGAGGGAAGGATTCACTTTAGGAATGAGAACATGGTCAAGCTGTTTAATGGAATAGAGGTTCAGCAGAATGCAAAATCAGTTGGAGCTATTGGACATGTCAATCAAGAGGTCATTGATGACCTTTTCAACAACAGTTTCACTTTAATAGTGAGGGTGGAATTTATTTAAAGACACTTGACTACCCAAATGTAGAGGAAGAAAATAAGAACAGAATGTCTTTATATCTCAGCAGAATTTGAATAGCAGTCATTTTCCAGGCTTGGCAAACAGAAAAGGAGTATACTGATTAATTAGTAGAAAACCAGATTAACAGTAGCCCAAATCATAAGAACAGTTATTGTATACTAAGAAAGAAGTCTGGAGAGCACCAGCCTCCAAGTTGATTTGGCAGCTTAGCAATGTCATTAAGAATCTGAACTCTTCCTATTTTTCTGCTCTGCCATCTTAGCAGTGTTGGCTTTTGTCCTCATGCTGGTACCTCCCTCATGGTCCCAAAATAGCAACTTGCAGCTCCAAGCATCCCATGACAGTAGCTAAAGCAGGGAGGAAGAGGGCAGGGACCAAGATGAGGCTCACCTCATGCTCCTCTCTCCTTTTATTATGACACTTTCCCTTATGTCTCAGTGGCCAGAATGCATTCACATGCCCTCACCTAGACCAACTAAGGTAAAGCCGAATGAGACTGCCATAAATGGCTTGCATTAATCAGGCTTTTTACCCTGGGGCTAGGCACGTGGCTGCCTAAGCAAAATTTGTGTTCTGTTCACAAGGAAGAAGGGGGACCTGCAGTGGGGGTGGCCACCAATGGTGTCTGCCGCAGGAAATCATCCTTTCATAGGGTGAGAGCAAGCTATAGAGGGCAAACCAGAGGCCTTACAGAATGAGGCAAGCCCTTGGAGAGCTTCAGAAAGAATAATCTGCTTCTGTAGTTGATATTCACAGCAGAAACATTCTAATATCCACCATTAATAGCATACCAATGTTGGACAGAAGGCTGATTGTTTTGCAGAGCTTATATTCTATACCCAGTAATGCCAAGAGCTAGGTAGTAATTAGGAAGATGGTGCTGATGATAAAGTTTACTTATTGATTGCTTACTATGTGCCAGGCACTTTATATTCATTATCTTAATTAATCCTCAAAACACAAGTGAGATAGATGCTATTTTACAGAAGGATTTCCATTTTACAGAGGAGAAAACTGAGGTGTACGGAGGTCCAATAATTTGCCCAGTCTCTCATCTAACCCACGGCTATCTCAGCCCAACCTCTGCACGTATACTGACTACATTCTACTATCTCCTTACATAAAAAGAAGTCGCTGGAAGATTTTGTTATACCCTGGAGGTGGAAGCAATTGCATGTGAGAATGGAAAATCTGCTGCCATGAGCATTCTCTAGGAGTGTCCTGAGTTGCAGCCATTCTATTTTCCCACACAACTTTGTAACTAAAGCAAATACATTGGGCAGCCCATTCTTACCAGCTTTGCACCCTTGTTAACAAGCTCACTAGTCTTACATTGTACTCCAGGGACCTGGAGAACGAGATCATTAAGCATGCTCATAGGATAAATGCATGCCATGGCAACCAGAGGTTCTCCTTGGTTGGAGCAGTCACACAGATGAGATTTGGGGGACAGTGAACAAATTCTGAGGGGATTCACACTGAGGAAACAGGGGGCCCCCAACAAGGGTACAAAAACTGTCTTGGATGTTCAACATGTTTCCAACCAGAATTGAGGTTTGCATCTCAATTCTTGAGAGGAAGAGCTGGCATTCCTGAGTGCTATGTTCTTGGCTCTATGCTAAGCATTCTATTATACATGCATCAGCTCACTGAACCTCACAATGAAGTTTTGAAGAAGAAGCTTTTACCATCTTTGTTGAGGAAAATGAGGCTTAGAGTGTTTAATGAATTTGTTTAAGGAGACACAGCTAGTGAGTGGCAGAGATGAGATTTAAACCCACCCAGATCTGTCCCTCCAGACTGATCATTTGTAACTCCTACGCTTTACTGCCTAGGTACTCCCTAGGTACTGCCATGCATAAATATCTCTAGGTATCAAATGAACACCTGGGGCAGAAGGAAGGAGATCTGAAAATTCAGTTTTTCTGTCTCCTTAAAATCCAAATTCCATTCCACATATATTCCAAAATGTATATACACATTTTGTATACACACATACATAATTAAAATCATGGCAGCATGTTGGAAAGGCATTTTAACAGTACCTAGAAACAAAATACTGTGTAACACTTTAGCTGTGCCCATAGTGTCTTGTGGGTTGGATAGAGGATTTTCACCTTCCTTAGAAAGAAATCAAAGACAGCCAGGCGCAGTGGCTCACACCTGTAATCCCAGCACTTTGGGAGGCTGAGGTAAGCAGATCAGCCAAGGTCAGGAGTTCAAGACCAACCTGGCCAACATAGTGACACCCCGTCTCTACTAAAAATATACAAATTAGCCAGGCATGGTGATATACGCCTGTAGTCCCAGCTACTGGGGAGGTTGAGACAGGAAAATTGCTTGAACCCAGGAGGCAGAGGTTGCAGTGAGCCAAGATTATGCCACTACACTCCAGCCTGGGGCTACAGAGCAAGGCTCTGTCTCAAAAAAAAAAGAAAAACCTCTAAGACAAGCCAGGCTTTCTCAGGAATAACTTTGGATTTCCTTAGTTTGTATCTTCACTGAGTTGTTTTACTAAACCAAGTTCCAGTTTCTTTCCCCACCATCCCCAAAGCTGCTCAGATTGCCCTCTGTGGATGGGACTAGGGGTGTATGGGAGACAAGCCAGGAGGTGACAAGAAGAAAACCCCCCCATGAGCATGCGGAAACCCAGTTCTAGGTACCAATATCAGCCCCTCTTTCCCTTGAGAATGACTTCCAGAATTTGGATTCCTCTCTCCAAAATAGAGATTAGAGATATTATCCTGAAACAGAATGTTACAAGTCATAATCAAAATCCAAAGCAGGCGACATCTGAAACAATGTTATATCCATCCAAGGCTGCCCCTAGCCCACAAGGCACCCACAGGGTGGTTTAGGATGTAAATTAGAACACAGCATCTCTTCCCCTGGGCCATACAGCCTTGTGCCAGGAGTACATGACTTGGCGAGTGGAGGCCAGGCTCGATTCGGCCCTCACTGTGCAAGGTACAATAAAAAATGGCAGGTTTGACCCAGGTCTTGACTCAGATTTCCAGATCGTTTTTCACTGGTTAAAAGCAGAAAGCTGGAGGTTACATTCTCACTCAGCTAAAAGGAAAAGGAGGGAAATTCTGAGAACTTTTTGGTTGTTGAATTACTTAAATCCTGCAGCTCAGCTTGGAAAGACTCAATTAAGAGGAGTTGTAGGAAATCCTCAGAACCATGAAAGGCCCAAGGCCATGTTCAAAATGCTTTCAAAAACTGTTAGAACGGAACAATTTTGTTTAGTTCCACAAAATTGGCATTGACCCAGCCAACACCTCTCCTCTTAGCCTCATCTCTCAGCCTCATTCACAATTCCTCATAGCACTGGAGGAAAGACAATACAGTGCTTAAGAGGACTGGGCTATGACTTAGGTTTACAATTGGCCACAGTACTTTGGAACTGTGTGTAGTTAGGCAAGTTTAGCTCACTTCTGTGAGCTCTGGTTTCCTCAAAGGATTATTGTAGTGGATAAATGGGATAATAATGTATAAAGCACTTTATGCAATGCTTGCCCCGTGGAAAATGAACAGTAAATAATAGCCATTATTAACCCAAGCTGTGCTGGAAGAAAGAACTCAGGAGTGATCAAAATATATGACCCCCTTTCTTTTTCTTTTCTTTTCTTTCTCTCTTTTTTTTTTTTTTTTTTTGCCTCAATACCAAGTTAGATTATGATTAGAACTGTTAGAAACATGTATGATTGGGCTGGGTGTGGTGGCTCACACCTGTAATCCCATGACTTTGGGAGGCTGAGGTGGGCAGATCACTGTAGTCCAAAAGTTTGAGATCAGCCTGGACAACATGGTGAAACCCTGTCTCTAAAAAACTACAAAAAAAAAAAATTAGCCAGGTGTGATAGCATGCACCTATAGTCTCAGCTACTAGGGAGGCTGAAGCAGGAGGATCACTTGAGCTCTGGAGGTCGAGGCTGTCGTGAGCCGAGATCACACCACTGCACTCCAGCCTGGGTGACAGAGTGAAACCCTGACTCCAAAAAAAGAAAGAAAAAATAGTATGTATGACTGGAAAAAGACATGACCACCTTTATATCTTTTTTAAAATTTATTGAGCATCTTCTCTGGCTGAGGCACTGAGCTCAGTATGGTAGTGAAGACAAAGATGTTCTTTCCCTTTAACAGGTTTGCAGATGGGTGAAAAATAGAAGTAGCAAAGAGGCATCTGCTATTATCAGTTCAGAAAATATTCTGGAGGTGTTCTGTCATCTCTTCCCTGCTTCATCTGTCACTTGGAATAGCCAACTCCCACCATGTCATATGTCCCCTGACTCATCCTGGATACAGCTGATTGGACCACACCTAGACACCAGATCACACTAAGCCAATCAGATTATCTCCTGGGAATTTAAAATTGGGTGAATTCGAATTCAGACTCAGGCCAGGCACGGTGGAGCTACTTGGATGGCTGAGACAGGAGAATCACTTGAACCAGGGAGGTGGAAGTTGCAGTGAGCCAAAATTGCACTACTGCACTCCAGCCTGGGTAGCAGAGCAAGACTCCATCTCAAAAATAAATAAATAAATGAAAACTAAATAATGAATTCAGACTCAGAATGAGGTTAGTCTGTGGAATCAGTTCCACAGAGTTGACAGTGATATAAAATCAAAGTTGATGGAATTTTCAGCCCTGGGCATTAAGAAGCAGAGAATTCCAGGGGAAAGCAATGATGAGAGGCTAAGTAGCTACAAAGAGAGAGAGAAAGAGATGGAAGGAATAGCCTTCCTTTGTTCCTAATGGTTTTTCAACTCCTATGAGTCTCGGCTACGCTTTCTTTAATGGGGCTCCATGCATCTTCTTTTCTGATAAACCCTTTTTGACTTGAGCTATCCATGACCACTGGTTCCACACAAGGGCTGAGTGTGTGGACTTCACTGATTAGCTATAAGAAATTGCCAAAGGCCATTCATATATGGTCCCTTTAATCAAAATAACTGCCTCTTGAAAGCCTAATTAAATTAACCATTTGGTTTTAGTCCAAACGGCTGTTTGGCAATTGATCCCATTTGAAGAGATCAAGGAAAACAGAAGTATCAACACCTTTTACTGGGAATACCACAGTGTTATATGATGATAGACCATTATGAAGAGTTCCCTGAAAAATGCATACTTTTGGGGAAATAAAATCCTGAAAGTTGTAGATAAAGGAGAAGTGCAGTTAAGGTTCTTTGGGGCCTGCTTTCTGATTTCTGAGGGGGGTGTAACCTGCTTGCTTTCAGCTCTTGGGCCTATAGGCATATGCTTGTTTTCTAGGCTGGCTTAAGGGACACTTGATGCCAACATCACCCTGTTATGCCGAAGACAGGGACAACTAGTCAGCATTCCAAACAAAGTATGCATCCAAAAGATCTTTTAAAAAATCATAAACACTGTTACTTTAATCCAAGCACTCTTTCTCAATATCCTGAGCTTGCTGGTATACTAGCAACATTATTTTGTCATTGCCAGCACCTCTAAAACTTAATTCAGGAAAGTCTATGAAAGGGGTATTGTGTTCATGGAATATGTATATTGCCCGTACATCAATTGGCATCTTGGGACTGCTCTGGGGCCCAAAGGTCAAAGTTTAGTGATGCATGGAGTTGTCATCCTAATGGTAAGTATTGATTAGTAGCCTCGGAAACAACCAGCAGGCATTCAGTCTTTCTCCAGCCAGACGCCAGGCTCCCAAAGAAGGAGTGTCTTTCCAAGAGAGCCTTGAAAACAATGCATGGAACACTCAACCCTGCAATACACAGAGACACTCAGAGAGTGAATGATCGCTTCAGCAGAGTAAGTGGAAAATGATAAACAGCATTGTGCAACATCTGTGTAGCAATGATACTTGGTTGGAAAGTACTGAAAACCAATAAATATCATATATAGATATGTTTTCTATTGCTGCCACAACAAATTACCCCAAACTTAGTGAACTGAAAATAACACAAATTTATTTATCTTAGACCTCTGTAGGTCTGAACTCCCAGCTGGCACGACTGCTTTTTCTTCCCTGGCTTTCACAGGGCCAAAATCAAGGTGTTAGCAGGGCTGCATTCCTTTCTGGAGACTCCAGCACTGAATTACTTTCAGGCCTTTTCAGGTTGTTTCAATTTCTGACAGTTGCAGAGCCCAGGTCCCCGTCTTTTTGCTGGCTGTCAATTGGGGTGGGGTCTTCGCTCCTAGAGGCTGCCCATCTTCATTTTCATGCTTTACATGTTGCCTTTTCCAGCAACAGTGAGGTCCTCTCACACTGAATCTTTCCAACTTCCACTTCTGGCAAATCTCTCCTCCCTCCAGCCAAAGTTCTGTTTTTAAGGGCTCAGGTAATTAGATTGGACCCACTCAGCTCATCTAAGATAATGTATTTTAAAGTTTGTAACTTTAATTACATCTGCAAAGTCCCTTTTGTCTTGTGGTGTAACTCACAATATGTTCCAGGAAATTAGGAATGTGGACATTTTGGGAGGCTCGTTATTTGGTCTACCATAATATATATACTTTTATATCCTGAAAAACAGAGTTGCAGCTGGAGCTGTAGTAGGGTCTGCCTTGCAATTTGACTGAGCAAAGTGTATTTGATGGTGTATTAGTTACCTATTGCTGCATAACAAATTACTCCAAAATTTAGTGGCTTAAAACAATAAATCTTCATTATTCTACACATTCCCTGTGTTGAGAATCTTCCACAGCTCAGCTGGGTACCTGTACTTCAAGACAGGGGTTCCCAATCCCCGGGTCATAGACTGGTACTGGTGTATGGCCTGTTAGGGTCAGGCCGCACAGCAGGAGGTAAGCGGTGGGCAAGTGAGCATTATGCCTGAGCTTCACCTCCTGCCAGAGCAGCAGCAGCATTAGATTCTCAAAGGAGCGTGAAGAGGGATCTAGGTTGTGTGTTCCTTATGAAACTCTAATGCCTAATGACCTGAGGTGGAAGGCTCAACATAGGGGTCAAAGATCCACTTCCCAGCCTATTCACATGTTGGCAGGCCTGGGAAGATACACGTCTAAGTTCACCCATCTGATTGTTGGCAGACTCCTCACATGTGAGTTCCTCCACAGGCTGCCTGAGTGTCCTCCCAGCATGGCAGCTGGTGATCTGAAAGAGAGAGCCAGTGAACAACAGAGTAAGCACAGCAAGACAGAGTGAGGGAGCTCAAGATGAAAGCCACAGTCTTTTTTTTTTTTTTTTTTTTTTTTTTTGAGACAGAGTCTTGCTCTGTCACCCAGGCCAGGAGTACGGTGGCATGATCTCAGCTTACTGCAACCACCACCTTCCGGGTTCAAGAGATCCTCCTGCTTCAGCCTCCTGAGTAGCTGGGATTACAGGCGTGTGCCGCCATGCCCAGCTACTTTTTGTAGTTTTAGTAGAGATGGGGTTTCACTGTGTTGGCCAAGCTGGTCTCAAACTCCTGACCTCAGGTGATCCACCAACTTCGGCCTCCCAAGGTGCTGGGATTAATCTAGGCATGGTGGCGGGCACCTATAATCCCAGCTATTTGGGAGGCTGAGGTAGGAGAATTGCTTGAACTGGCAGGCAGAGGCTACAGTGAGCTGGGATCACACCACTGCACTCCAACCTGGGCGACAGAGTGAGACTCCATCTCAAAAATAAAGAAAGAAAGCTATCTTTACCATTTTTAAGTATGCACTTTCATAGTGTTAAATATATTTACATTGTTATGCAACTGACCTCCAGAATTTTCGTCTTGAAAAACTGAAACCGTGCTCATTAAACAACAACTCTCATTTCTGTTTCCCCCCAGCCTCTGGAAACCACCATTCTACTTTCTGTGTCTATGAATTTGACTATACTAGGGACCTCATATACATAAAAGCATACAGTCTTTGTCTTTTTGTGTTTGGCTTTTTTCATTTAGCATAATGTCCTCAAGGTTCACCCATGTTGCAGCATGTGTCCAAATTTCCTTCGTCTTTAAGACTGAATAATAGCTCATTGTGTGTTGCTGTGGTTTGGATGTTTGTCCCCTCCAACACTCACGTTGAAATGTAATTGCCATTGGAACAGTATGAAGAAGTAGGACCCTGAAGAGATGATTAAGCCATGAGGGCTCCACCCTTCTGGGTGGGTTTAGTGCCTTTTAAAAAGGGCTTCAGGGAGTGGGTTCTCTGTCTGTGTCCTTCTGCTTTCCTGCCATGTGAGGAACACAGTGTTCCTCCCTTCCAGAGGAGGCAGCATTCAAGGTGCCATCTTGCAAGTGGAGATAGGGCTCTTACCAGACACTAAGCCTGCCGGCACCTTGCTCTTCAACTCCCCAGCATCCACAACTGTGAGAAATAAATGTCTTTATACATTACCCAGTCTGTGGCATTCTGTTATAGCAGCACAAAATGGACTAAGACATGTGTATATATCACACATTTTAAAAATCCATTCATCCATCAGTGGGCACTGATGGGACGGAAGGGTCCATGCGGAAAGATGGCTCAGGCCTTCGGTGTGCCAGACTTCCCTTTTGATTCACTTGGTGGGGCGTGGATATTAAAAAACAGATTCTTGTATTCCTCCACTGGAAGTGGTAAATCAGTGGGCTTCAGTGGGCCCTGGGAATCTGTTTTTCTAAACAATTGCCCAGGGAAATCTTTTTTTTTTTTTTTTGCCTTTTAAAAAAATTAAGGTATAATTCACATACCATATAATTCACCCTTTTATACACTTCAGTGGTTTTTAGTATATTCACAAATTTGTACAACTACCACTACCATCTGAGAATATTTCATCACCCCATAAAGAAACCCATACTCATTAGCAGTCACCCCCCATTCCTCTCTCCCTCCAAGCCCTTGACAACCGCTGATCTACTTTCTGTCTATCGATTTGCCTACTCGGGATATTTCATAAAAATGGAATCATCTGCTATGTGGCCTCTTGTGTCTGGCTTATTTTACTTAGCATAATGTTTTCAAGGTTCATCTACCATTGTCCTGTATATCAATATTCCATTCGTTTTCATGACTGAATAATATTCCATTGTATGGATATACCAAATAAATTTATTCATTTATTTGTCGATGGGTCCAGGGGATTCTTACCATAAAGGAAACTTAGGAAAGGCTGCATGCTAAATTATACAGGGAGATCAAAAGCAGACAGGATACCTAGGATGCTTGTAAAACTGCAGGTCTCTGGACCAAACTCCAAATCTCCAAATCTCTTGGATTAGAATCACAGGAAAGTCCAGCAATCTGTCTTTTTTTTTTTTTTTTTTTTTTTTTTTTTTTTTTTAGGACAGGGTCTGGCTGTGTCTCATAGGCTAGATGCAGTGGTGTGATCTCGGCTCACTGCAACCTCCTCCTCCCAGGCTCAAGCAATCCTCCCACCTTAGCCTCCTGAGTAACTGAGACCACAGGCACATGTCACCATGCTAGGCTAATTTTTTGTATTTTTAATAGAGATGGGGTTGTGCCATGTTGCCCATGCTGGTCTCGAACTCCTGAGCTCAAGTGATCTGCCTGCCTTGGCCTCTCAAAGTGCTGGGATCACAGGCGTAAGCCACCATGCCGGGAAGCAATCTGTATTTTGAACAATCTTCCCAGGGAGATTCTTTTGCCTACTGAAACTTAGTCTTGGAGTGGAAGTGAGGTGAACTGAGTGGCAGGAAAACTGATTATTGCTTCTGAGAACAGGATTTCCAACAGTTTTTAAAGATCATGTGATGAAATGACAGTTCAACATTTAGCAATATGACTATGATGAAAAGATATGAACAGAAACCACACGAACACAAAACCTTGAGACACACAGAGGAGGGAGTCAAAGAAGAGGCCTTTTACTGTTTTTCCTGCTTTCTGTTCTCTCTCTCTCTGTCTCTGCCCGCTGGGCAGGCCTGCTCCCAGATCAGCTTTTTCTTATATAAGAATTTAACTAAGTGGATCTAATGACGTGGACTCTTAGAGCAGAAAAGAACTTGGAAGCTTGTCTTGTCCAGTGGCTCCCAAACACAGTTGATCTTCCAAGGATTCTTTTGAAAATCCAGATTTCCAACATTCCCCCTTCCCCTTCAAAGTCTGGACCTTGAAATCTGCAGCTTTGATTAAGTTCTCCAGTTGAATGTGATGGTCAGCCAGATTTGAGCTCCACTGGGCCAGCACTGTCATTTTTCAGAGCAGGAAATTGACCCAGCATCAGCTAAGTCGGGGAAAGAGCGCTACCTAGAACTTAGGGCTTTTCGGTCCTCGTGAATATTCTTTCAAGCCTGTGTGGTCAAAAAGTTCTAATCATTAGAGTAAATACTCTATGGAATCTAAGAATTCAGTTGTTGACACCAGGGTGTAAGCCTGTACACAAATGTAGCACTGTTAGATGTAGGTCAGTCTTTGACACCATGGATAGTAGCTGGGCAATGTCAAATTTTGAAAGAGTGAATGATTAACAAAATTGTCGTTGCCATATCAATACTATTTAGAATCAGCAACCATTAGTATTTCAATTCAGGTGATATCTCCCAGTGGTCTGATTATTGTTAAAATTCAGAAACTAGAAAATTTGGACATCAGATATATCATAAATATGGATAAAATTCTCACTCACATATATTTACTGTAAACCTGGAAAATAACAAATTTGCAGCTCAGTGGCTCTCCAATCTCATTCTGTATTAGAATCACCTGGGAGTGTTTAAAAATATACCCTTCACCAATTCTGACCCGCAGGATCTCAAGAAATAAAATCTAGGTCCAGGGCCCAGGCTCACGTATTTTTAAACCAAGTTCCCCCAAGTTATTTTCACGCATAACCAGGGTTGATAACCACTATTCTAGCTCCTTAGATAGCTAATAAAATGAGACTAATTAGAAAACTTTAAATTTCACATGATATCCCTGAGAAATGTTTTCACCTAGAATGGGCTTATGAAGGATGCCATTCTGTGATCATACAGCCTAGAAACTGTAAGTAACATTTGTGCGCGGCTTTATAATTTACCACACACTTTCACCTACATTTCACCACCCAGGTCTGATTGTTTATTAAGTTTCTATGATACCTTGTCTGCTTAAGTTCAAAGTGATGGATTCTCCTGCCCATTCTAAAAATGACTCCATTAATGAGGCTTTTCTTTTTAGAATTTGAAATTAAGGAAAATGAAAAAAAAGTCAGAGAACAGGGCAGAAATCTTTTTTCCTGGAAAACGGCACTGTATTTAATGATACCAGAACTCCTTGGACATTATATGTTGAGATTGGGTTAATTTCAGCCTGGGAGGCTCATAGACCCTTGGGGTTGAAGTAATGATAAGAAACGAAACAAGAGGGGAAAATGTAAGTTCTAGACCAGTGGTTTTCAAATTCTGAAGTGCATGTGAATCAACTGGGGATCTTGTTTTAAAATGCAGATTTTGTTTCAGTCAGGCTGGGGTTGGATTTTAGCATCAGCATTTTTAACAAGCTCCCAGGTAACATCCATGCTGCTGGTCTACAGATCACATTTTGAGATGGAAAGTTCTGGAATGAGGGACAGGCAGTGGGAAAGAAGTCAGGAGATTTGTGGTTTTCTTTTCCACAGGTTCTGCCTCAAAGTCACCAAGATTCTTTGGAGAAGTTACTTCACTCCTCAGAACCTTAGATTTCTTATCCAAAAATAGGGCCTTTGGATTGGTCTAGATCAGAGATGACAAATACCTAATCCTTGTCATTGCTCTCTCAGATGCTGTGGAAAGACAGAAGATCCTGGAGGCCAGATGGGAGTAATTACTGGTCCTCCAGCCCAAAAAATGCAGGCTGTATCTTCAGAAAGCATCCCACTTAATTGTAAATTGTCACATACTTCAAACTGTGACCCTGGATCTGATTGTCAAAGCAATTAGGTTTCAAGAGAGTTGGACATTCTCAAAGTGCTAGTGGATGCATTTTGATGGGGAAAGAAGTTGCAACAATAAGAGAGCCTGAAGCACCAAGAGCCACTCTGATGAGAAAGATGCCAAAAGGGAAGGAAGGAGTCTAGCAGGAGATTGGCAGGGGAGCCACAGGAGACAGACTTAACCCATTTGATAATGTCCAAGTCCTTGGATCATCATCTGAAACCTTGGTTTTCCTGTGATGTCAGCTTCAGACCCCAAAACCTGGATTCCTACTAGAGAAGGACCCCCTGCCACCACCCAAGCAGGAGAAGAAAGGAGACCCTGCTCCGGGCAGAGTCTGGAGCTGCCTCCTACCCACATTCTCCCTTCAAGGCCCAGGTATCCTTTCCAGGCCTTACTGATGCTGGTACTGTGCTCCTGGGACTTCCCAGTGGGCTTCTGTGCCCCACTGCCTCGAGTCATGCTCCACCATCTCCTAATCTCATGGGAGGCCGTTCATGGGCAGAAACCTCGGAAGTCATGTGGCTGGTACTGCTTTCAGATTTTCAAGGTTAAGGGAGATATTCCCAGAGAAAAATATACATATTCTTAGGCACACTGTGTCAAGGCATCATGCTGATGACTCTCACTTTTATCTCATTCAAGCACCAAAATGCCGCAAATTTAGTGTTATTATTCCTGTTTTACAGATGAGGAAACTGAGTCTCAGAGAAATGAACTCCCCCAGCTCACACAGCTCAGATGTAGATGACCTGGCATTTGATGCCAAATCTGATGCTCATCACACTTAATATTACCTCACTGCCTCCAGACCCAGCACTTGGAAAGAATCCATAGAAGCTGAAATTGAGTGAGATTGATGAAATGGAGTGAATTTCATTTCATCTCTCTAGTTCAGGACAAAACAGATGCCCAAAACTTTGAAATAGTCCTTGCAGTTCTTCTAATTTTTTTTTTTTTTAATGTGAACCTAGCTCTTCTGTCTCCAGGTGGTGGCAACCTGACCTTGGGGTTCCCGAGTTACAAATAGATGACACAGAGAAGGTGCCAGGGACCCTGACTATGTCCCTTGAGTGGGGTCTAGTTCCTTCCGGACACAAATTGTGGATGCCCCTAGTAACCTTCTTGTGGACAATCCCCCAAACCGTGCACTCAATTCAATCAAACATGTTTTGAGAAGTACGAGCTGCCAGACTCTGAGGCAGGTGCTAAGAGGCAGATACAGGTGAACAAGGTAGATGAGGCCCCCTCTCTGGGGCTGATCTGGTTGGGCACGGCGGGCCAGGGGAGCTGGTCACAAACAAGACATTTCATGTGTAAGGCATATGATGAAAGGGGGCACACAAGGACCCAACCTCAGCAGGCAGCTCAGAAGACCAAATGGATTGAATTAAACTTAATTAACCTTTCCCTGCCTAGAGGAACTTAAACCAAACCAGAGGGCAAGCTATTTCTGCCACCTGGAGCCAGAATTGCCCTGCCTCTCATTTGAAGAAATACTCTCTACTGAAGTTGCAATAAATTCCCCTTCAACTTGGCTAACTGCTGATGTGCAGAGCCTCTCTCCATCTGGGCAGAGAAGCACCAGGCGTGTACACATGTGTGCACACCTGCACACGCACACAGATGCATAGCCTACTGCATGCTCGAGGTCATATTTCACATCCTTCCTCCCCACAGGCAAAACTGAGTGGATGGGGTTTCCTTCAGAGTTTGCCCTGGAGGTGCTGTTAATGTAACGTATTTTAAAACCATGTCCTTTGTTCTTAGGGGAACATACTAAGATATTAACAGTGGTAGATCTGGGTGAGAGAAGTATGGGGGAATGGCTTTTCTTAGTTTCTTTTTTTTAACCCTCAGTTATTTCTATCTTATAGCTTTTCCATAATGAGTATGGGTCACCTGTGAACTACAAAAATTTAAAGAAAAGTGAGATTTATCTTGCTACACTACAGCTGCTTTTTAATTCCCATTTACCCTGGAAGATAAGCAGGCGTGGGGTGTCTTTGTGGCTTCGTGGCAGCTGTGAGGTGTGATGGAAAGGACAAAACTAGGAATCACAACACAGTTCTCAGCCCTGCAGACCTTTTTAACTGTGGGACTTCGGGGATGTCATTTAATTTCTTTAAGCTTTCGTTTTCTCATCTGCAGCATGGGGCAGTAGTAATCGCTCTGAGGAGATGAAATTGGTGCACAAATGTCAGGAGGGAATATTATTATACTTATTTAGGTAACTGAAAATTGGCCAATGTTATACTCACGTAGAAAGAAGAAAAAACAATGGTTCTGAGAATTATAGCATAGAGGAGGTGGCCCTTGTCAGACGGCCCCAAATGATTCCCACCTCCTGGTATTCATGCCCTTGATAGTGTCCTTCCATGGTGAGGAGGGCTGACCCATGGAACCAATAGGATGTTGCAGAAATGACAGCACGTGACTTCTAAGGCTGAATTATCAAATACTAATATGCTTTGGCTCTGTGTCCCCACCTAAATCTCATCTTGAATTGTAATTGTTGAGGGAGGGATCTGGTGGGAAGGGATTGGATCATGGGGGTGATTTCCCCCATGCTGTTCTCATAAAAGTGAGTGAATTCTCATGAGATCTGACGGTTTAAAAGCATTTGGCAATTCCCCCTCTCACTGTCTTTCTCCTGCGGCCATATAAGACTTGCCTTGCTTCCCCTTTACCTTGTGCCATGATTGTAAGTTTCCTGAGGCCTTCCCAGCCATGTGGAACTGTGAGTCAATTAAACCACTTTTCTTTATAAATTACCCAGTCTCAGGCAGTTCTTTATAGCAGTGTGTAAACTAATACAAATACATTGAGACTCTGCCTTATTCTCTCTTGGGTTACTCATTCTGGAGGAAGCCAGCTGCCATGTCATGAGGACACTCAAGTGGCCCTATGGAGGGGTCCTGCAAGTAAGGAGCAGAGGCCTCCCTGTCAACCTGCCAGCATGTGTGAGCCATCTTGGATGCAGATTCTCCAGCCCAGACCTTCAGATGACCACAGCCCCAGGTGACCTCCTGACTGCAACCCCAAGCCACAACCATGCAATGCAGCCACTCCCTCTTTCCTGCCTACCATAAGCTGTGTGAGAGAATAAACTGTGAGTGTATTGTTACTTTGGGCTATTTAATTGAGCAGAAATCTGTTATGCTGCAATAGACAATCAACCCTTCAGCTTGGCAGCCATCTAGGAAGGTTTAGGGACCAGCATGGCTTTGGGAGGAGCAATTCATTCCAAGCCAATTTAATTTCCTCTCATGATGAAGTGACCTGGCATGTGGATAAGGGAGCAATAAGTGTATCTCCTCGCCTCTGGAGGGCTTTTAATTCAATACCACATGCCACTCTCATCAACATGCAGGGAGGCAGGGTCTGAGCCGTGGTTCATTGATTTGGCCCTAGGAGAATACATGTAGGAGCTCATCCAGGACTTGAGGGAGGGGAAAGAATATGGATATTGCTGTAATATGAATGTGTCCCCCAAAATTCATGTGTTGAAAACTTGATCTTCAATGCAATAGTTTTGGGAGGTAGAACCTTTGGGGAGGTATTTGGATCAGGAGGGCTTTGCCTTCATGAATGGATCAATGCTATCATAAAAAGGCCTGATGGAGGCAATTTGGTTCTTTTTTGCCTTTCCTTCTGCCTTCTGGGTGGGAGGGCATAGCATTCAAGGCACCATCTTACAAGCAGAGACTAGGCCCTCACCAGACACCAAACCTGCCAGTGCTTTGATATTGGACTTCTCAGAATCCAGAACTGTGAGAAATAAATTGGTAAATTACCCAATTTGTGGTATTTTGTTATAGCAGCACAAACAGACTAAGACAGATACTAATACTAAATATAATACCAACATCAATACTGCTAGCAGACTGGGCACGGGGTTCACACCTGTAATCCCAGCACTTTGGGAGGCCAAGGCAGGCAGATCTCTTGCAGCCAGGAGTTCGAGACCAGCCTGGCCAACATGGTGAAACCCTGTCTCTACTAAAAATATAGTCAAGCATGGTGGCATGTGCCTGTAACCCCAGTTATTACTCGGGAGTCTGAGGCACAAGAATTGCTTGAACCCAAGAGGCAAAGGTTGTAGTGAGCCAAGATCCTGCCACTGCCCTCCAGCCTGGGTGACAGAGCAAGATTCTGTCTTTAAAAAAAAAAAAAATCACTGCTAGCAATGCTCTTCACTAATGCTCATTTTAACACTGCTAATACTTGTCACCCAGATACCTCCCTCCTGGAGAGCCCCAGGTTTTTCAGAACTCAGTAATCACTCTTTAACAAACAAGGAGAATGGTTTCAGCCCCACTGCAGCACTCTGACACATCTTCAAAAACTCCACAGATTTCCAGAAAAACATGCCTTCTCCTGGTCAGTGGGGGTTACACCCTCGGTCACCACTGTCATCTGGTCCTTAGCCATCATCCTCTGTTCCTGAAGCTGCCATTCTCTCTCCCTATCTCTGTTACCCCTGGACCACCTCACATCTGCTATGCCTCATAGCATCATGAACACAAAGCTGGTTCCCAAAAGTGTTTGTGGATAACGGAAGAGGTATTGCAGTCCTGCATATCTGGTCAATTACAGCAACATAGCATCCTGGTTCTTGGCTGGGTGCAGCAGCTCATGCCTGTAATCCCAGCACTTTGGGAGGCAGGTGGATCACTTAGATTAGGAGTTTGAGACCAGCCTGGCCAACATGGTGAAAGCCCGTCTCTACTAAGAATACAAACAATCAGCTGGGCATGGTGGTGCACACCTATAATCCCAGCTACTTGGGAGGCTGAGGCAGGAGGATCACTTGAACCTGGGAGGCAGGGGTTGCAGTGAGCCAGGATGGTGCCACTGCACTCCAGCCAGGGTGCCAGAGCGAGGCTCTATCTAAAAATATTTTAAAAAGTAAAAAATAAATAAATATTTAAAAAGCAATATAGCATCCTGATTCTTAAGTTTTTTGGCCTGTCCCTACACCTGGGACTTCTCTTGCTCTAGAGATGTCCTTGCTAGTCACTGCTGTCCTGAGCTGCCTCTGTTTTTCTCTGGACCCTCTCCTCTCAATCCCTTCCTGCTTCCCATCTCCGTGGCCCTGGCTTCCTTCTCACAAGTTTGCCACCCCCAACTCCAAATTCCTGTCACTTTGTTGTAAACAAGCTACCTCTGTTTGTGTCTTGCCTTTTCCCACCAGGGAGGTATAGACATGATTCAAGACACGACCTCTGGCACTGGAAGTCCTCCTTTTCACTCCCAGCTGGGCATTCTTCACATCCTTCCTATCCCTATTTTATAGCTGACAAAACTGACTTCCGGGGGATTTGGTTTTGCTCAAGGACCCAGGGTCCTTCAGGGGTAAGTAGGAAAGATCTGGGACAACTCCCAGGCCTCTTCCAGGCAGAAGGAGAACTAGGTTGGAGAATGCTAGTTGAGGGCACCTGCAAAAGCTAAATCAAGCCTGCCTGAAGCTGAGGAGGAAGGAAATGTGTGTAGATTTAGTTCCTAGAGGGCTTATAAATAGGACCATTGCTCATTTGTCCTGAAAAGTCGCTGGGCAACCTTCCCGAGGTGAGGGGTGGGGGAGGGGCCACATGCCCTCCTGAGGTCATTTCTAGCTTGATGATTCACATGGCAAAATCCCAGCGTGGGTTCAGCGCCCCCCCCCCCCCCCCCCCCGTGTACTTTCATTTTGCATTATGATTTTTCACTCAAGCCGATGCGAACCCAAATTGATGTCATTTCCCTCCCAATAAGCTCTTGACCAGAAAACATCTAATTCTCCATCTAGCTGGGATTTTTTTTTTTCACTCAGTTTCTATAAAATCATGCTGTAGTTTGCCTCGATATTTTCTTCTCTTTTAAAGACAGCATTTGTCAAGGCTTATCTTCTGGTTGTAAAACGAGTATATATGCTCAATGCAAAAGAATCTGGAACACAAGAGGCCTGAAAGAAGAAAATAAAAATTATATATAACGTCACACTCATAGACAAACAGGAAAGATCGTAGTATGTTTTCTATTTTCCCCTTGTATATATATTTTTATCATAATTAGATCAAATGCTTTTAAAAAATCTATTTAAGAGCGAGAGGGAGGAATCATAGATTCTGGCTTCAGTAGAACATGTGTTTTAATAGGTTACATTTATTGAGGGCTGAAAATGTTCTAGGCACTTTACTCAGTGTGCATTGGTGGAATGTCAGCCATTTATGTTCATTGCTTTTTTAAATCCTCATAACAGCCGCTGAGAAAGATATTAATACCATGCCCATTTTACAGATGAGGAAGCTGAGGCTCTGAGAAGTCCCAAGAACAGCTGGTTCATAAAGCAGCTGGGATGAATTTTAATTAAAATCATCTTGCTTCCACAGGCTGGGCTATTAAACTTTTTATTTATTTACTTTTTATAGAGACAGGGTCTCACTGTGTTGCCCAGGCTGGTCTTGAACCCCTGGGCTCAAGCAATCCCCCCACTTCGGCCTCCAAAAGTGCTGAGATTACAAGCGTGAGCCACCACGCCTGGCCAGCTATTAACCTTCATAGTATGTATAGAGTTTGTCACTCCTTAGGGATGAGTGCTTCAATTGGGAATGCCATGAAGGAAATACTGGCCTGCTTCTCATGTAACTGAGAATTTTTTTTAATTTTTGAGACAGGGTCTCACTCTGTCACCCATGCTGGAGAGCAGTGATACAATCTCAGCTTACTGCAATCTCCACCTCCCAAGTTTAAGCGATTCTCGTGCGTTAGCCTCCTGAGTAGCTGAGACTACAGGCGCACACCACCACACCTGGCTAATTTTTGTATTTTTTGGTAGAAACGGGGTTTCACCATGTTGGCCAGGCTGGTCTTGAACTCCTAACCTCAAGTGATCCACCCACCTCGGCCTCCCAAAGTGCTGGGATTACAGGTGAGAGCCACCTCACCGAGCCTGTAACTGGGAATATTTTAATCAAAGCACAACATATTCATGGAACAAAGATCATGCTCCATTCTGACCTTCTGCAACCCTTTGCTTTAAAGAATATATAGGGAGAAGGGAAACTGGAGGAAATGGCCATAAGTGTACTCACCAGTGCTACTACAAGTTTGTCCATGCTTTCCTATAAGTGTTGCTATTTTAGTGCTTGATGGACATCTAAAGTGTCCCTGGGCATGGGGGAGCTGACAGGTGCTGGGGCTCAGCACAGATTCTGTAAAGTGACTGCTTATTCTTTCTGTGGCCATTGATTGAGTACCTACTGTGTGTCTCTCAGGTACAGTGTTAAGCATGTACTCCAAATGTAATCTGTATAAAACCAGCATGCCCATGGGGGCTTCAAAGTGGTGAAGTGATATCATAATGTATTAGTCATTCTCATAAAGTATGCTCATAAAGACATACCTGAGACTGGGTAATTTATAAAGGAAAGAGGTTTAATTGACTCACAGTTCCACATGGCTGGGGAGGCCTCACAGTCATGGTGGAAGGTGGATGAGCAGCAAAGTCACATCTCACATGGTGGCAGGCAAGAGGGCTTGTGCAGGGAAACTTCCCTTTGTAAAACCATCAGATCAGGCTGGGTGCAGTGGCTCACACCTGTAATCCCAGCACTTTGGGAGGCTGAAACGGGCGGATCATTTGAGGTCAGGAATTCAAGACCAGACTGGCCAACATGGTGAAACCCCATCTCTACCAAAGATACAAAAAATAAGCCAGACGTGGCGGTGTATGCCTATAATCCTAGCTACTTGGGAGGCTGAAGCATAAAAATCGCTTGAACCCAGGAGGTTACAGTGAGCCAAGATCACATCACGGCACTCCAGCCTGGGTGACAGAGTGAGACCCTGTCTCAACAAAAAAACAAAAACCAAACAAACAAAAAAACCATCAGATCTCGTGAGACTTATTAATTACCATAAGAACAGTATGGGGGAATCGCCCCCAATGATTCAATTATTGCTACCTGGCCCCACCCTTGACACATGGGGATACAGAGACACAGACAAACCATATCACGTAATTCACACAACACACGTACACACCACACACACAGTGTATCTGGAAATGAAACATTATTTCAAAATAGCTCAACATACTATACTGGCTATATCTGTGAGGGTGCTTTGATTGCAAGCAACAGAAACTGCCTCCGCTGATCTAGGCAGAACGGGAATTTCTTGGAAGGATATTAGAGAGCATGCTTGAGCAAAGGAATGGCTAAAGAGTCAGGCTTGGAGCCATTAGGCACCCACCATCTCCAGAAGGTTCTTGGCAGCAGAAAATGCTCAACAATCTCACTGAGCTGCTGTGGCTGGAATGAGAACACTCCAAATGTTCTCTGCTTTGGGCCTGAATCCATGATTGAGATTTCAGGGAGGGAGCACCCACTGGCCTTGCTGGCAGTCATGTGCTGGGGAGGGAGGGCTGGCCTGGCTAACCATTCCACTAGACAATTTGGAGAGCTAGTAGCAGAAGATGGACCAGCAGCTGGGCAGATGACAAACAACAAAGGTCTTTGCATTTCTTGAGAATGATGACAGCCAACTACTGAGGCTATGACAACACTTATAAAAACATCCCCCTTTCTCTTCTATCCATTTCTCTCACACGCTGAAGCTGCTCCACAGAATCTGTCTCTACAGTTATATGCAAACCTCACCCAGCATCCACTCTTTTATACCCCGGCTGTGCAAAATGTATTCTGAGGACCAGCAACATTTATAATCTCCAAATGTAATCTGTATAAAACCAGCATGCCCATGGGTTCAGCTTCAATGTGGTGAAGTGGTATCATAATGTATTAGTCCATTCTTTACACTGCTAATAAAGACATACCTAAGACTGGGTAATTTATAAAGAAAAGAGGTTTAATTGACTTAAACTAGCAAGTTGGGAGCTTGCTAGAAATGTAGAATCTCAAACCTCACCCCAGACCTACCAAATCAGAATCTGCATTTTAACAATATCCCAGGTGGCTCTGATGCACATGAAGTTTAAGAATCACTCATTGATACACGCTCCTCTCCTCCTCTCTCCATTTCTTTCTTTTTTTTTTTTTTTTTTTTGACACAGGGTTTCACTCCATTGCCCAGGCTATAGTGCAGTGGTGCAATCATGGCTCACTGCAGCCTTGACCTCCCTGGGCTCAGGTGATCCTCCCACCTCAGCCTCCTAAGTAGCTGGGACCACAGGCACACACTACCATACCTAGCTAATTTTTATATTTCTTGTAGAGATGGGGTTTCACCATGTTGCCCAGGCTGGTCTCAAACTCCTGGGCTCAAGTGATTTGCCTGCTTCGGCCTCCCAAAGTGCTGGGACTACAAGTGTGAGCCACCGTGCTGGCCTTCCATTCCTTTATTATGCAGATCAATCTAGTCTCTCACCAGCCTAAACAAATCCCTCCTCTTTAGCAAGAAGAAAAAGATGGGCTGTCAATGACAAGGTTGCCTCTGGTGGAGTAATAGAAGAAATATGAACATTTGTAGGCTCATAATTGTCTTGTAAACAAGGGTGAATCAGACACAGTGTGTGACCTCAGTGAGCTCAGGTTCTGGAGGGAAAAGCTGGTCGGCCAGTCCAAATGGATATTGAGGTCTTCCAAGGCAGCATGGCATGGTTCTCAGGGCTAAACTGGCTCTAGAACAGCTTGTTCTAAGGGAGGATCCCGGGGACGGAGGGACAGAATGGGAAGTTAAGTTTTATTGGGCTGCATAGATCAGTTTGGAGGTCCTGTGGTCCTTTGAGTCGTCTCTGAAATGCCATGCTAGACAACAGTGCCAGGGTACTCAGCATTGGTCTGTCTCCTCCTCCAAGAGAGCAAAGAGGGAGCCAGGCCCAGAGACTCATACAGAGGGGGCTCAGGAGCCAGTAAAATGAAAAATGTTGAATGTAGAGTTCCAAACGGTCTGGAATCCAGGTATTAATCTGTTGGTCCGTCATCATATTGGTCTTTGCAACATACAAACAAAGCAAGCACGAGATTTCCCCCAAAGTTAGCAATCTCCTGTGAGTCATTTCTCAGGAACTTGGTGGCAGCCACTTGGCTGAAGGCAGCTGTGAGGAGGAATGTCCATGGGGGGGTCGGGGGCAGTGGTGGCCACAGTCACGGGAGTGGCTGTGTGGGCGTGACCGTAGCTGGGACTGCTGGGCTATGAAGCTGTGGCTGTGTCTGTAGCTGGGAGTGGGGCTGTGGCCATGGCCGTGGCCGTCAGCCTCACAGCAGTAGCTGTAACAAAAGGAGGAGCTGCTAACTGGCCTCATCTCAGTGACCACGTGGCATCACTCAAAGATTCGTGCTCCTGGTCCCTCTACGCCAGTAGAACTTTCGGCAGAGTCGGGGGAAACTGAGCCAAAGGCAGCGACAGATTATACCTACTTGGGCCATGGACCCTGAGGAGCCTAAAAAAAGATTAGGGAAGAGGTCCCCATCACACATCTTGGTGTTCTGTGGCTGCTGGTGGCAGTGGGGTCTGGCATGAAGGTGACCTGAAACCACATGTACCCAGCTCCTAGGTTCCTGGAGCTGACAGTGTCTGTGGCAGAGGGGCTTGACGTGAGGATGCCGTCCCCAACTCCTCTGGTCCTACCCAGCATTTTCCTGTAAGGTGGCCCTAACCAACCCCGCCCGCGTCATTCAAATACCTGCTTGAAGGGACGACACCATCTCACCCTCTTCCTCATTTTCCATCTTTCTCAGTCCTTGCTGTTCACAGAATAGTCTCCTCTCTTCATCAGCCAGAAGCAAAATGCCTGTGCGAACTGACGCTGTGGTCTCACCAGCATGGTCCTTCCACAAACTCAGGGTTCAGTTTAGGCGCCTCCCCACCACCCCCGCTAGAACACTTTGCCTCAGTAGCCACTGAGTTAACAGTTGTGAAAGCTTTTAGAGAAAGATACATTCTTGTGCTCTTGAAAGAGTATGATTTACATTTCTTTGACATTCTCCAGTTTCAAAAGCCACTTGCAAATGCCAGTACTTTGGAGCTTTATTTCTGTACCTACAAAGAAAGGCATCTTTCATAAAAGAGCTTTTCAAACCATGGCACTCAAGAAGGGAGAACCTAAGATGCACAAAACCATAATGATAAAGTAAACAAACAAATCGGTTTGTGAAGTAGCCCGGGCCACGGTCCCTACCATTCTAGGGCCTCTTCATCTATGCTGATGGCTGAGGTTTACTGAGCATTTATTTGGTGTCAGGTACTCTTCTAAGCACCTTACCTGAATCATCTCATGTGATAATTACAGGAACTCTAGAACTCTAGACCAGCGATCTTTCTTTTTTTCTTTCTTTCTTTCTTTCTCTTTTTCTTTCTTTCTTTCTTTTCTTTTTCTTTCTTTTCTTTCTTTCTTTCTTTCTTTCTTTCTTTCTCTCTCTCTCTCTCTTTCTCTCTCTCTCTCTCTCTCTCTCTCTTTCTTTCTTTCTATCTTTCTTGAGACAGGGTTGCTCGCTCTGTCACCCAGCCTGGAGTCCAGTGGCGTGGTTGTGACTCACTGTAACCTCGAATTCTTGGACTCAAGTGATTCTCTTGCCTCAGCCTCCCAAGTAGCTAGGAGTACAGATGTGAGCCACCATGCCTGGCTAATTTTTAACTTTCACATAGAGACAAGAAATCCCTACGTTGCCCAGGCTGGCCTCAAGTGATCCTCCCACCTCAGCCTCCCAAGTCATTGGGATTATAGGCATGAGCCACTGTCCCAGACCAGAGATTTTCTTTTTTTTTTTAGAAACGGAGTCTTGCTTTGTCGCCCAAATTGGAGTGCAGTGGCCAGATCTCGGCTCACTGCAAGCTCCACCTTTCGGGTTTACGCCATTCTTCTGCCTCAGCCTCCCTAGTAGCTGGGACTACAGGCGCCTGCCACCGCGACCCGCTAGTTCTTTTTGTATTTTTTAGTAGAGATGGGGTTTCACCGGGTTAGCCAGGATGGTCTCGATCTCCTGACCTTGTGATCCGCCCGCCTCGGCCTCCCAAAGTGCTGGGATTACAGGCTTGAGCCACTGCGCCCGGCCAGACCAGAGATTTTCAATTAGGGGTTATTTTGCCGCTTACTCAGGGGACATTTGGCAATGTCTGGAGACATTTTTGTGTGTTACAACTAGGCGGGATGCTACTGGCATTTAGTGCGTAGTGGCCAGGGATGCTGCTAAACACTCTATGGTGCTTGGGACTGTCCCACAGCAAAGAATTATTCAGGCCCTGCTGTCAATAGCACCCAGGCTGAGAAGTCCCGCTCTCAGAGATAGGGATTATTATTCACCCCATTTTCCAGATGAAGAAACAGAATACACAAAGGTACTTCAAGATACTTAGGTTTATGAGCAAATATAATCAGCAAAAATGAGTGTTAGCAAAAGATTGAGAAAAGTTTGCCAATGCATATATTTTTTATTTTTTATTTTTTTGAGACAGAGTCTCCCTGTCACCCAGGCTGGAGTGCAGCGGCCCGATCTCAGCTTACTGCAGCCTCCACCTCCTGGGTTGATTCTCTGCCTCAGCCTCCCAAGTAGCTGGGATTACACAGACTTGCACCACCCACGCCCAACTAATTTTTGTATTTGTATTTTTATTTTTTTATTTTTATTTTTTTTGAGACGGAGTCTCACTCTGTGGCCCAGGCTGGAGTGCAGTGGCCGGATCTCAGCTCACTGCAAGCTCCGCCTCCCGGGTTCACGCCATTCTCCTGCCTCAGCCTCTGGAGTAGCTGGGACTACAGGCGCCCGCCACCTCGCCCGGCTAGTTTTTTGTACTATTTTAGTAGAGATGGGGTTTCACTGTGTTAGCCAGGATGGTCTCGATCTCCTGACCTCGTGATCCGCCCGTCTCGGCCTCCCAAAGTGCTGGGATTACAGGCTTGAGCCACCGCGCCAGGCCAATTTTTGTATTTTTAGTAGAGACAGGGTTTCACTATATTGGCCAGGCTGGTCTCAAACTCTTTACCTCAAGTGATCCACCCACCTTGGCTTCCCAAAGTGCTGGGATTACAGGCATGAAGCACCATACCTGGCCAAGTTTGCTAATATTTGGAATGAACTAAGAGTAGGAGGAAAAGAGAAGCCATTAGTTCTATCTCTGTCCTGTAATTTTCTGTTCTTGGATAACATTAATCTGTGGATCCTACTGAACTGACACACTGCAACAGCTCATGCGCAGGGGGGAGCTGTCCGAGACGCTTGTAATGGCTGTAGCGACACTGCTTTCTAAACTCATTGCTTGCCTCCTCTTGACTATCACTCTGTTTTCCAATTTCACTGCCGTACTCCTCATTCTCTTCTCAATTTGCAGCCTGTCCTTCCACTCTGTTAGGTCCATTTGTGATAGTTCAGTGTGTGAAGGAGGGAGGCCTCTGCCCTCTCGACCCAGCGCTTTCTCACATTAGACAGCCCGCAGCTGTCTGGGAGGTTGTGGCGGATGGGGTAGGTGACCAGCTGTCTCCAGGTCTCTCCTGGGTAAAACCTCAGAATCATTGCAAATATTAGCTGACAGCCTATACAAGGAATGGGGCCAAAAGGAATTAAAAAGGATAAGACTCCTTCCACATGGGCTAGGATAAAAAATGCTCATGATATTTTCAGTAAAAAAGCTAATTACAAAATTGAATATATTGATGATGACTTGTTAAAAGCTTTGCATTTTTGGATGTTCCATTTTCTAAATGAACATGTATTACTTTTATCAGAAACAAACATACTTATTTTAGCAAGAGTGTTCTCTAAAAAACAAACAAACAAACAAAACATATAACAGCCAGGCGCAGTGGCTCACGCCTGTAATCCCAGCACTTTGGGAGGCCAAGGAGGGCAGATTATTTGAGGTCAGGAGTTTGAGACCAGCCTGGTCAACATGTCGAAACCCTGTCTCTACTAAAAAATACAAAACTTGGCCGGGTATGGTGGCATGTGCCTGTAAGTCCCAGCGACTCTGGAGGCTGAGGCAGGAGAATCGCTTGAACCGGGAGGCGGATGTTGCAGTGAGCTGAGATAGCACCACTGCACTCCAGGCTGAACAATGAAGTGAGACTCTGTCTCAAAAAACAAAAAAAAAAAAAGGGCAAAATTAATCTGGTGACCAGGATTGACTGGGAAGAGGTACCAGGGAGCCCTCTGGGATGGCTGAGAAGGAGTGCCAGTTCTCTCTTGACTTCATCAACCAGCACACCACCCAGAGGGTTCCACATTTGCATAAACTACTCAGCAAAACAAATGCTCTTGGAAGTGACAGGAACCTGTGTTTCCAGAAGGCAGTTAAGCCACAATTTATTGGCACTCAAGTGTGCTGCTGCCTTGGGGTCTCACCCCCCAACCCCAAAACCATACTTACCTCCACTCCCAGAGGAGTTCTCATTACAATTGTATGGGGATCCCATTTCACCAACCTTATGCCTACAAGTAATTTTGCTTCCCACTTTAAACTGTACCTCTTTGCCACGTCCCAGCTCTAGGGCTGAGCCAAGAGGCTTATTGCCTAAGGGAAGGAGAAAGAGCAGAGAATAAAGAGGCCATTGATCAGCATTAGCGTCTCCAGGCTGACATTCTTGACCTCTGTGGAGGGACAAGGGCCTTGAAAGCAAGGCTTTATGGAGGAGAAAAGGTATTTCTCAACTCCCCAGATCCCTTCTAGCAAACTCAAGTTGAAAGCTCCAAGGAGATCTTTCTCAATCAGAGTGACTCACCACTCCCTGAGAGAGTTGATACCCTCTGCCCTTGGAGCAGCCTGGCAGGATCTGGGCAGTAGGGGATCTCATTAGTCTTCTGGTATAGCCTCCACTGAGGTTCCAGATCCCCTCTAGGCCATGCAACGCATCATGCCCTTATTATTTTCTATGTTTGCCACTCCATGAAAAAAGGTGTCGGCCAGGCACAGTGGCTCGTGCCCGTGATCCCAACACTTTGGGAGGCCGAGGCAGGTGGATCACTTGAGGTCAGGAGTTTGAGGCCAGTCTGGCAAAAATGGCAAAACCCTATCTCTACTAAACATGCACAAATTATCCAAGCATGGTGGCACATGCCTGTAATCCCAGCTGCTCGGGAGGCTGAGGCAGGAGAATTGCTTGAACTCAGGAGGCGGAGGTTGCAGGGAGCCGAGATCCCGTCACTGCACTCCAGCCTGGGCAATAGAGTGAGACTCTGTCTCAAAAAAGAAAAAAAGAAAAGAAAAAGATGTCAAAGAACTGACCTAGATCCTTGACTTTTGCCATTTGCAGGAATATCCCAAACATACTCATGCTGCCCTGGGAGGATGGTGGAAAGAAGGAAAATCTCAAGGCCACTCATAAAGTCAGATGTCTTTAGGGAGCTGGGGAAATGTAGAATCATCCAAGAAGTGACGGGGAAAATTTGAGAACATTAAGGTAAGTGGATCACATCGCAGGGCACTGCGTGAGGAAGTCTGCCAGCCCCGGGGACCTCACCTCTGGCTAAGCACCATGCCTCCCTGGGCCCAGAGCAGTGGAATGCAGGTGTTGGCAAGAATGTGGGTAGAGGAATCTGAGAAAGATGCCTTGGCCCTCCATGGCCTGTCCATGGACTGTGGGGGACACCAAATTTCCCATGGGCCTGGGCTGGGTCCAGGGAGATGCCAAAAGAACGCTGGCCTGTGATCAGGATGAACAGGCTGACACAGGCAGGGAATGCCAGGCCAGAAGCAAATGACCTGGAATCTGGTTGCTGGCCAGGGCCTGCCCCAGCCTATGGGATGCCTTTGTGCAAATGAGGAAAAGGCTTGCTCTTCTGACTCACACAGCCCCATGGGCTCGTGGCTTGGATGGCAAAGCACTAGCTAGATTTCAGCTCCTCTGTGGACACCCTCAGAGAGGGTATAACTCCCACACCACTTAGACATGATACTTGTTCCAGGACATCACTACAAAAATCTGGGTGGAATGATAGTCCCCAGCCAGTCCACGGAGGCTCTCAGAACAGCCATTCCTCAGAGCCTGGGCGGATTCTGTTTCTCCTTCCACTTCCAAATTTTACCCCAAATTCGCACATGCCTAGGTACCATCATAAAAAGATGGACGGCGGTTGGGAGGAGATGAGAATTGGGAGGTGGGATTCAGAGCTCTGATCATACTTCTCCCCCTTCTCAGTCACTTAATGACTGGGTGGTCTCAGAGACTGGATACAATTAGCCAGGTGTGGTGGTATGCACTGGCTTCTTGGGAGGCTGAGTCAGGAGGATCACTTGAGTCCGGGAGGTCAAGGCTGCAGTGAGCCGTAGTTGGGCCACTGCACTCCAGCCTGGGTGACAGAGTGAGGCCCTATCTAAAAATAAAGACAATAAATTTATAAATTTATAAACTAATAAAAGGAAACACTTTTCTGTAAATGTGTACAATTTGAAACAATACTCTTATCTATTAAACAAGTCACTCTTATAGATTATAAGTTGTTCACAAATTTTTTTTCTTGATACGTATTCTACCACT
>NC_045435.1:63857865-63875350 GCF_002776525.5 Piliocolobus tephrosceles | reverse complement strand
TTTTGAGATGGAGTCTCACTCTGTCGCCCAGGCTGGAGTGCAGTGGCGAGATCTCAGCTCACTGCAAGCTCTGTCTCACAGGTTCAAGCAATTCTCCTACCTCAGCCTCCCAAGTAGGTGGGATTACAGGTGTGCACCACCATGTCTGGCTAATTTTTGTATTTTTAGTAGAGACAGGGTCTCACCATGTTGGCCAGGTGGCCTGACCTCAAATGCTCCACCTGCCTCTGCCTCCCAAATTACTGGGATTACAGGCATGAGCCACAGTGCCCAGTCAGAAGCTACATTTTCTTTGCATATATAAGCATTGGGCAAATTAAGCCACATCCCTGCTAAACCATTTTCTCCCTCTTCTTACATTTTTTGGGAGGCGTAGGTACCTCTTACAGATAGGTAGGGTGGCTGAATGCTATTGTTTGTCCTGGAACTGTCCTAGGTTTTGCTGATTTTCAGGATTATTATTAATAGCACTCCCCCTCTCAGAAATGCCTCAGTACGAATAATATGGTCACCTATTAATAATGATATATCAGATGTCAGGTCTGCCTGCACAGCCCTTCCTTCTAGCTCTGGTTAACACCAAGGAAGAAGGGCAAAGGCCGGGTGCAGTGGCGCACACCTATAATCCCAGCACTTTGGGAGGCCAAGGTGGGCAGATCATTTGAGGTCAGGAGTTCGAGACCAGCCTGACCAACATGGTGAAACCCTATCTCTACTAAAAATACACATATTAGCCAGGAGCCTGTAATCCCAGCTACTTGGGAGGCTGAGGTGGGAGAATCATTTGAACCAGGGAGGCAGAGGTTGCAGTGAGCCAAGATCGCATCATTGCACTCCAGCCTGGGTGACACAGAGATACTCCATCTTAAAAAAAAAAAAAAGTACAAACCTGGTGATGATGCTTAGAGAGAATAGTGATCCCTCTGGGCTGGAGAATCTAAGCCAAAGGAGGAATTTGATGTGAATTTTGAGGGAGAGTGATTTGGAGAAGAAAAGAGTAAGCTTTTATAGACAGGAGGATGTATGTATTAATTTCTAATTGCTGCAAACAAATTACTGCAAAACTTAGGAGCTTAAAACAAAAATAAATATGACCCCCACAGTTTCTATGGATAGTGAATTTGAAAGTGGCTTGGCTGGGTGGCTCTGGCTCAGGGTTGCTCACGAGATTGTGGTCACACTGTTGGCCGGAGCTGTGCTGAGTTAAGGCTTATCCGGGGCTAGATCTGCTTTTGTGATGGCTCATTGGGGTGGCTGGTGGCAGAGCCTCTCACCACATGGACCTGTCTGCAGGTTGCTTGAGCTTCCTCATAACATGGCAGCTGGCCTCCCCCAGAGCAAGAGATCCAAGGGAGAGCAGGGCGGAAGTTGCAGTGACTTTCATGACTTAGCTTTGGAAAGCACACTCCATTGTTTCTATAATATCCCATTTATTATATAAGTCAGCCCTATACAAATTGCGAATAGAAAGAGGTGGGGCTCGTTGGAGACCATCATGGAGGCTGGTGCCCACACTGAGTGTCGCTAAGGCACAGAGGCAGAAATAGGGAGAATGTTTAGTGACTTCCCTCTATCCTTAGCCCCAGCCAGTCCTCTCTAGCCTAAGTCCAGCCACCCAGTCTTGGAGAATAGTGACCCACTGGCACATTTGGCAAAATGAGCCTTTACAAGTTCTTTCCATTGCCGAACTCTAGAGTGAAGTGTGAGGAAACATTTTGTTTTTGCCAGCATGAGAAACGGACTGTATAGGAAGCACATTGTTGCCTTATCTAGGAGATTAAGATTGCCACTCTTAAAAAGTCTACTCCAGAAAAAAACAAAAACAAAAACAAAAAACCACTAAAAAGCCATCATTTTAAATTCATTTTCACTTTCGACTTGAAGGCATTTTTCTCATTTTAAAAACTGATGTATGGCTTATGTAAGTTTTATAGGATGAAAAAGCATTAAGGAAAAATACACCCTGCACCGAGTTGCTGCCGTTCTCTTCTAATACCTGACTCTTCTGAAACAAAAGAAGATGAGGCTGAGTTTCTGGGAGTCTGTGGTCCTGCTGAGGAATGAAATGCAGCTCAGGTTGGGCCAACAGCATCCACCGCAGTTCCTGGCTGCCTGGCTCCTGGTGCGATCGGCATTTTAAGCAGGTTCAGGTAAGATCTGGGACACTTGGGTTTTGGAGTCACAACTGACCTTTGCTTTACTCTGTGCTCCTGGGAATACTAGCCCTTTTCTGGATTTTTCTCCACCCTTAGCTAACATGTTAACAATGTGTAATATCCTTGTCTTAAGTATTGCTATCACTTAAAACTGGCTCAGATGTCCTTTTAGAGAACAGTTCCTCCATGTGTGACATTTTATTTAACAATTATTCCTTGGTAAATTCCAAGGGATACTGTGAGACAATAGCAGGTACAGCCCTGCCCATGGGGACCTTCCATTCTGGTGGGCAAGGAAAGGAATACTGAAATTTCATCCACAGAGAATCCACCCCAAGGAGAGCCTGCTACCTCTAAGTCTTTCAGGTGGCACTAGAGTGAACCAATTAGAAGGAAGGCTGGATGGACATACTAGATAAAGAGATAAACAACAAATAAATGCAACAAACAGCCAAAATGTCCAGAACCATTTACATCTTAGGTATATCTATGATTTACCTCTCTTTCCCCATGTGTATAACAAATAAATGATATCAACTATTTGAGCTCTTACGAATACATCCTTTCCACATTTACAAAGCTCAGAGAGTGAGTGCTCTGTATATGCCAGGCCTAGGGCTGATGGCCTCACTTGTTTTATCTCTATTAACATATTTATATCCCAACACATCTTGGTTGGTCTTCTTTTTAATCCCCATTTCACAGATGAGGAAACTGCAGCTCCAAGTCAGTGTGGTGCATTCGATATCACCCCAGTTAGTAAGCAACAGAACTGGGATTGAAATCCTGTGGATCTGAAACTCTCAGCTACCACTGTGTTAGTGCCAGTTACAACTTTTGGCTTTTAGTTGCCTATGGAGTCTATTTTGACATTAGCCAGAACTGAAATTTCGTTGTAGCTCCTATGAACTGCAACGGCAAACTGAAAAAGAGGAAAGAAAACAGCTTGAAACCTGTTTCAGGCCCTGCATGAGGCACAGAATGAAGTCAGCGTAAATGAGAAGCCAGCTGGATTCTGCTAGTACTCAAGTGAGGGGGGCAATGGGAACCAACTTAATTGGATGATTATTTCAATTATCTAATTAAGAAAGATTACAGCTGAACAAAGACAGAAAGGGCCTCTAAGGTGATTTAAAAAAATAAAGTATCATAAAAAGTTGATTAGCTGGGTTGGTCCTTGGAGGAATTGGGAGGTTAAAGGGACTTCCCATTGGAGGCCCTGACCCTTGGGACAATTAGTCACCAAGGGCCTCTGCTCTCTCTTCTCTTCCCTCCCCAGTTGAAAGCTATCTGTCTGCCACCTTAGCTACTACTTAAGACTCAAATGGTCAGTAGCCTCCTTCCTTCCTCCCTCCCTTCCTCTCTTCCTTCCTTCGTTCTTTCCTTCCTTCCTTTCCTTCTTCCTTTTTTCTTCCTCTTTTGTTTCTGTATTCACTTAGCAAACAAGCAAAGAGCAAGAAACAGTCAAGATTTACCTCCACAGTTTAGGACAGCAGTTATAATCTAGTTACTGCCTCCTCCCCACCTCCATGCCTGGCTCGTATCTCTTTTAAAAATATGTAAATTATTTGCCAGTGTTTAAAAATCAAGGGTTTCACATAAAAGTCTAGATATCCAGTTTTATTAGAAAAATTAGATCTGACAACACTGGTTCAACCTTCCCAGGGGTCGGACTCCAAATCTTTAACACTACATGTGGCCTGGTGTTGTCCAATCAGAACAGATGTCAGGCAGGAACCACCAGGGTGGACCTGTCCATGTATCCTGGCTGGAGTCTGGGACCTCTGCCCCTTCAGATGGGCCATGTGCTCTCCAGCTCCCAAGTCTCCATCTGTCCTTTTTCCTTCTTGACACTGAGGTGAAGGTCACCTGCCATTTATCATCACACTTACTTGACCAATTTACATTAAGGAGTGAGGAGATTGTTTCCTTAGCATGGCCTTTGACCCTCAGTTACATCATCTACCTGACTGGAGTCGGCTTGGAGCTTATGATCCTTGGTTCAAGGAGCCAAAAGCTTTTATTCCTTATACAAATTTAACAAATATTGGTTGAGGGACTTCATTGTGCAGTGTGCTCTAACAGAACTATTAAGAACCAGACTGTAAGGCTGGGTGCGGTGGCTCATGCCTATAATCCAGCACTTTGGGGGCCGAGGTGGGCGGATCACCTGAGGTCAGTAGTTTGAGACCAGCCTGGCCAACATGGAGAAACCCTATCCCTACGAAAAATACGAAAATTAGCTGGGCATGATAGTGCACGCCTGTGATCCCAGCTACTCGGGAGGCTGAGGCAGGAGAATTGCTTGAACCCAGGAGGTGGAGGTTGCAGTGAACCAAGATGGTGCCATTGCACTCCAGCTTGGGCAACAAGAGTGAAACTCCATCTCAGAACCAGGGTGTAGAGTCAACAGTTCTGGACTCAAATCCTGACTCTATCACTTACTATGTGACATTACTCAATTTCCTGATTTCTAAATGAGGGAGAATACTTATTTTCTTGAAAATATGGTTGGAAGGATTCCATGAGAACACATAAAAAAGGGCTTTGCAAAGTACCTGGTGCATAGTAAATACTCAATAAACGTGCACCAGCTTTGGGAATTAGGACTAGCTACTCATCATGTGTATCTACAATATGATAAGCGCTGTGCTGTGCACCCATGTGTGTTATTCCATCCAATTCTCATGAAATCTCTAGAGGTATCTTAGCTTGTTTTGTGCTGCTATAACAAAACACCTGCAACTAAGTAACTCATAAAAAACAGAAATTTATTTCTTATAGTTCTGGAGGCTGGGAAGTCCAAGGTCAAGGTACTGGCAGGTTTAGTGTCTACTGACGGCCTGGTCTTCACTTTCAAGAAGGCACCTTGAACACTGCATCCTCCAGAAGGGAGGAACACTGTGTCTTCACATGGCAGAAGACTGAAATAGAGAGAATCCATTCACACAAGCTTTTTACAATTCATGAAGGAAATTAATTCGCAGCATTAATCCATTCATGAAGGCAGAACAGAACCCTTATGATACAAGCACCTCCCATTAGGCCCTGCCTCCCAAGACTGTTGCATTGGGAATTAAGCTTCCAACACATACATTTTGAGGGAACAAAAATATTCAAATCACAGCAAAAGGTAAATAGCATTATCCCCATTTTACAGAAGAGAACACTGTTCTTCAGACATTGGATTTTGTGTTTAAGGACCCAAGCATGATAGGAGAGATAATATATGCAGACAAAAAAATAAATAGGGTTAAAAGAGAAAAGTACTCTACCAAACAAGAAGAAAGGAGTTAACTGACATAAAAGATGAAGAGAAGAGATTACTTCTTGCTGGAAATATAGCATAATAAATGCTTTTCAAATTTTAATGTGCATACAAAATCATCTGGGGAACTTGCTAAAATACAAATTCTGATTTAGAGTTTGAAGAGAAGCCTAAGATTGGGCATTTTAAACAAGCCCTGAGGTGCTACTGGTCCATGGACCACACTTTGAAAAACAAGCTAGTGGTGGCCGAGGAACTGGTAGCCAATCAGAGTGCCCCATTTCCGTAGCCACAGTGATTGGTTCAGGCACAGGTATAAGAACCAATTGGCCAATTAGAGTCTTCTCTGGGATTATATGTAAATGTTAGGGGAGAGAAAACCTGTGTATCCTTCAGGACCGTTAAGTGAGGATGAAGAACTCCTGCGTTGCTTCTAGCCAACCCATACTGTATCAAGAAAGTATCTCTGTAGTAGGAAAGAATGAAGCCACTAGGAAAGAGAAAAGCCACTACAGAGCCAACAGAGAGATGAAAAGAGAGAGAAAGAATCCTGATGACATCATTTAAATGCTTGGAATCCCTGAGGCTAGCTCCATCTCTGGTCTCCCCAAGTACAGGAGCAATATATCTTTTTTTTTTTCCTTTTCACTAGTTGAATTGGATTTTTAACACTTCCAACTCAGAGTCCTGAATAAATCAGGTATTAGTTATCTTAGTGTATTTGTTATCTATCACTGTTTAACAATTACCCCAAAACTTAGTCACTTAACATGGTAAAAATAAGCATGTATTATCTCCCACAATTTCTGTGAGTCAGAAATTTGATAGCAAGTTAGCTAGGTACTTCTGGCCCATGTTCTCTCATGAGATTTCAGTCAAGGTGTCAGCTGGGGCCACAGTTACCTGAAGGCTTGACTAGGACTAGAAAATCAGCTTCCAAAGTGGCTCACTCATATGGCTGGCAAGTTGGTATTGATTGTCTGTGAGAGGCCTCAGTTCCTCCCACACTTTAGGCCTTCGGGTGGGCTTCAGGCCACCCAGAAGACCTCTTGAATATCCTCAAAACATGGCAGCTAGATTCAGAGAGCAAGGGAGAGAATAAAGGAGAGAGAACACTAGGCAAAAGTTGTATTCTTTTTATAACCCAACCTCAGAAGTCACATAATATCGTTTTCTCACGTTCTATTTATAAGAACTAAGTCACTAAGAGTAGCCTATATTGAAGTGAAGGGGAATTACACTCTGCTTTTGAAGGGAGAAATGTCAAGGAATTTGTGGACATATTTGCAAACATAGTTTTAAATTGCCACACTCAGCATGTCACATGGCTGGTTAACTGCAGACCCAGGATCTGGATTCTTGTCCTGGCTTTGCCACCAACGGTCTGGGTGGACCCCGCATGTCAGTCCATATCTCTGAGTCTCGGTTTTCTCATCTGCCAAATGAGGCGGTTGGATCTGATCCATTCAGCCTTAAAATCCTACAGGTGTTTATACCAAAGATACTTAAGGCCATGTATGTTGGTGTCCTTGTAAGAGTCTAATTATCTTTGCCATAGAGGTCTTCTGAAAAATGACTCTTGTTCATGAGGACCAATGATGTTTTTCATCGTAAATATAACTTGTCTCATATTGTCCCAACCCCCAAATTTCATCAAGTGGGACTTGATTCAACCGACCACTTCATTAAACAAATCCTGACCACCTATGAATGCAGAGGAACATGTGTGTTTTACCCAGGGCCATTTGGGCACAATCACCCTGACACAGTGGCTTAATGAAGTCAAGCTTCAGATGGTGAAGATTTCAGGGTGAGATAAAAGATGAACAGAGCACATGACAACACAGTTGGTGAAATATTTGGGGGGAAGGCAGACTTTAATGCCATCAATAATAATAATGATCATGATAATGCCTTTGAGAGCTTATGGTTTATAAGCACTGTGCTAAGTATGCCTTTTATCTCTTCGGTCCCCATAATGACCTCATGAGAAGGTAATATTAGCACCATTTTATGGATAAGAAAATCAAGGCTAAGTTGAGTAGAAGGGGTTGTACAAGTTTATGCAGTTAACAGAGAGGAGAAATGGGATTAAACCTGGGCCCGCTGAATGTATAAGACTGTGTCTTCTACCACTACACTCAACTGCCTATTTCTTGTAGGTGACCAAACAGTCTCTCAAAACCCAAATAAAAGTCTTAAAAGTAGGTCTGATTTTATTGTCATTTTCAAATACTTTTTTTAATCACAAACTTTGGTCATCCTCTACATTTTAAAGAATGACTTAAAATTTAAGAGATAGCTGGGCACAATGGCTCACGCCTGTAATCTCAGCATTTTGGGAGGCCAAGGCAGGTGGACAACTTGAGGCCGGGAGTTTGAGACCACCTGGCCAACATGGCAAAACCCTGTCTCTACAAGAAATACAAAAATTAGCTGGGCGTGGTGGCAGGCTCCTGTAAACCCAGCTACTTGGGAGGCCGAGGCAGGAGAATCACTTGAACCCAGGAGGTGGAGGTTACAGTGAGCTGAGATCATACCACTGCATTCCAGCATGGACAACAGAGCAAGTCTCTGTCTCAAAATAAATAAATAAATAAAATCTAAGAGTTACTCATCATTACAAAACATTCATGAGGTTCCCCACAGTGTGATCCTATATTTGGTGAAGATAGCTAAATAGGCTCAACCTCAAACCCATCTACTTAAAACACTCAGTCAAGGGCAGGCCAAAATGGTGCTGTGAACTAGGTAGGGGATGCCAAGGCAGTTAGTGGAAGGGGAAGGAGAATTCGTTAGAAAAGTCAAGGCCAGATGGGGAGCCAGGAGGCTTGTAGGTGGGAGAGGCAGAGCAGAGGACAATGTTGGCAAATATCGTTAAGGTCCTGGACTGAGGCTTAGCTTGGGGGTCAAGAGGGTGAGCAGCTGGCACCCTGTTATTACCAAGTCAACCAGCACAGGTGACCCAGTAGAAGTCGCAGGGTTAGCAAGTGCCAGGGTCTAGGCAAGTGGAAATCAGGCTGACAGCTTGAAATCAGGAGGGCAGCAAATCAAGAATAGGACGAGGGAGTCAGAAGTCACAGGCAAGTGGGCTACAGACCCATGGACAAGAAAAAGCAGGCCGGGCACAGTGGCTCACGCCTATAATCCCAGCATTTTGGGATGCCAAGGCAAACAGGTCACTTGAGGTCAGGAGTTCCAGACCAGCCTGACCAACATGGTGAAAACCTTTCTCCACTAAAAACACACACAAAATTAGCCAGGCATGGTGGCACATGCTTGTAATCCCAGCTACTGGGGAAGCTGAGGCAGGAGGATCCCTTGAACCCGGGAGGCAGAGGTTGCAATGAGCCAAGATGGCACCACTGCACTCCAGCCTGGGAAACAGAGTGAGACTCTGTCTCAAAAAAAAAAAAAAAAAAAAGAAAAGAAAAGAAAAAGCAAGTGTGAGGACCACAGAGATAAGGTTTAGGCAGTAGTGGAGAAATTCATGATGAGACAAAGAAAGACTTCCGCTTCCACTAGTGGTGGATTAGGCTGTTTGGATCAACCCTCCTTCAAGAAACAACTAAACATGCTGGACAAATTGAACATCTTAAAAGCACGTAAGAGTTAATCATATAGTAGGATATTACCAGGCCAAAACGGAAAGGAAAACAGGAACCCAAAGAGATAAGCAAAGCTGGGAAGTCACTTTGGAACCAAGGCCAGGTTGGCTGAATCCAGTAATTTGAACTTTTGTTTTGACGGCCTTGTGGGATGAAAGAGGCAGAAATCAAAAGTGCAGTCTAATTGGAGACCCTCTCCATAATAACAGAGACCCCAAAGCCCTACACTCTTAGGAAAAAGGTGAACCAAAAATAAACTAGACCTAGCCGGGCTCAGTGACTTACATCTATAATCCAACTACTCTGGAGGCTGAGGTGGGAAAATTTTTGAGGCCAGGAGTTCAAGACCAGCCGGGGACAACATAGAGAGACTCCTGTCTCTAAAAAAGGACCCAGCTATTCTGGAGGCTAAGGCAGAAGAATTGCTTGAGCTCACAATCCAAGACCAGCCTGGGCAATATAGCAAGACCCCGTCTCAAAACAAAACAAAAAGTAAACTAGGTGTATCAGATTTGCGGCCCAGATTCAGTGTTTGGTTGTCCAGGCAACCTCGAACTTTGAACCTGGTTTAAGGTGGTCCCGAGACAAATGCAGACATAGATCATCTCTGGAGGAAGGTACCTTTTCCCTAGACCTCAGATTACTCCTGCGAGTTATTTTTTCAGGTATAATGAGCAGCATACAATAAAAGATAACCAGGGATTAAAAGAAATAAGACACCATGAATACAAACAAGCAAGAAATAGCAGCCAGCAGAAATAGTCCTACTAAGACTTTAGATATTGGAGTTATCAGGCACAGATTAGAAACTAAGTGTTGGTAATATGTTTATAGAAATAAAAGACAAGGTCAGGAATATATACATGGAACAGGAAATGATCAAAAGCCACCTAGTAGATTTGACAAAGAATCAAGCAGAACTTCCAGAAACAATAAAAATCAAAGAAAACTTTATTTTAGAGGCAAAATTAAATTCCAACATGGAAATTTCTTGGAAACAAGTGCAAGGCATACTATTAAGATGATTTTTGGTTGCAAGAAAACAAGCACCCCACTGCATATGTCTTAAATGATGCAGATGATTTACTATCTTATATAACAAGAATCTAGTCTTTGGGCTGTTCCAGGATTATTTCTGTGGTGAAATCTAGGTTTCTGTGGTGTCATCTAGGATCTTTTGCCTCTTTCCATGCCACAGGCCTCCATGTGTTGGCTTTTATCTTAGATTTGTTCCCTCATGGTGGCAAGATGGCTGCAGCAGCTCCAGCCATAACATCATCTTATTACCTCATTCAAAGGCAGACATAAAGAAGGCTTTCCCCTATGTATCTCTCTTTTATCAAGGAGGAAAGCCTTTCCCGGAAGCAACTCCACTTCCCTTCACGTCCAACTAGTCAAGAGCAGGTCATGTACTCTAGCTACAAGACAGGCTGGGAAAGTGAGTTGCTGACGTTTTCAGCCTGTAAAGTGGAGATGGAATCTAAAAGCCAGGGAGAAGGAAAGAATGGCTGCTGGGTCACCAGCGCTGATTCTGTGTAGGAGCCCTCAGAAGGGGAATTTGGGGACAGAGAGAGAGGAAGATTCCAGTATTGGAGCAGTTTGTCTTCGGGAGCATTGAGCTCCTCTTTCAGTACCACTTTTCCTCTTTTAGAACCATTGCCACATTCCTTCCCTTCTCCAATCCATTCTCCTAAGATACCTGAACACCTTTCTTCTCTACATCTTCTCCTTCAGGAGGTAAAGAGGATCTTAAAAGTAATTGATCTGATAGTTTAAATTAGTTGTCTGTATAACTACTGCCATAAGAAGCATAAAGAGAAGAATCTAGGCTGGGCACGGTGGCTCAGGCCTATAATCCCAGCACTTTAGGAGGCTGAGGTAGGTGGATTGCTTGAGTTCAGAAGTTCAAGACCAGCCTGGGCAACATGGCAAAACCCTGTCTGTATCAAAAATACAAAAAAAAAAAAAAAAAAAAAAAAATCGCTGGCTGTGGTGGTGTGCATCTGTGGTCCCAGTTACTCAGGAGGCTGAGGTGGGAGGATTGCTTGAGACTGGAAGGCGGAGATTGCAGTGAGCTGGGATCATGCCAGTGCACTCCAGCCTGGGCAACAGAGTGAGACCCTATCTCAAAAAAAAAAAAGAAAAAAGAAAAAAGAAAACGAGGAGAATCCAAAGGGATCAATACCATGGTGGTATTTCAGACACTGTTGGCTCATGAGAGATAGAGCCAAAGTAAAAAGAATTTGGGAGCAGTAGTAAGTGTGGGGAGGCAGCATTTGGACTCAGGTATCATACATGCAAGACAGCCCGTGAGTCACCTGAGTGGCGATGGAACACTGACGCACCTTGGTGGCCATGGAGCAGGAGCAAGAGCGCTGGTCTTGGAGTTTGAGGGTGAGATGCCTGTCATGACTTAGAAGCTGCATGGCTTTGGAGAGTGGGCTGCTTCTCCTGGCCCCATTTTATTCATCTGGAAGACAATAAAACTTGACTCAATAACTTTTAAGGCCCCTTCTTATTCTAAAATAATAACAGAACCAAAATCAAAATCAAAAGTAGCAAGAGTGACAGAAGAGAATTCAAAAGAAATGGAAACAATGCTGGTGGGACTCTCTCCTCCTCTCCCACATCTGCTTCTGTCTTTGTGTATTGGCTTTACTTTCGCCCCACATCAGGACAAAGGAGAAGGAGGAAGGGGGCAGGGGATGGAAAGGGGGCTGGCAGTCACTGCTACCCAGAGCTACAGGCTGTCGTCATCGTGATTGGTTTAGCAAAGGAACAAAAGAAGGTCTCTCTTCCAGCACTTGTGCCTAACATCTTAAGGAAGCGCCTTGCCCATTCACATGCCCATGCTTTATTAGCCAGGCCTGGACCCCACTGAGGGCATGGTAGGGGCAGGGTGGGTAATGGATATTACTGTGATGGGTGCTCCCACCAGAACCACAGGAAATCGAAGATGCTATTACCAGAAGATAGAAATTTTCTGGGCAGACAAAAAGAAAAAAAATCTGCGTAGTATGATTTGCCCGATTTATAACAATAAATAAATTGAGGCCCAGAGAAGTTAAGCACCTTACCCATGACACACAGCAAGTAACTGTTGCAGTGGTTCAATCCCAAGTTTTCTACATCTGAGGCCCAGGCTCCTTCCACTGTACCTTGGTTCATCTTTGAAATTACGAAACCATTTTTTTGCTTTACTTTAAATGACAATTCTCTATCTTTATTTTCTTCTGAACTAGATCAAGAGATAACTTTTATTCATTTGTAGGTCACTTTCTATTACTGGAAAGCTCTTCTAATTAACCAGTAATGTGCTCAACAGGGCATGGGAGGGGCAGAGATGTGGGGCAGGGCAGCCACTGAGCAGATATTGCCAATGGCATCACTTCATACCATACTTTAGAGGAGACAGAAAGGATGGAGAGGGAAAGGGGGGCTTCCCAAAAGAGGCCTAACAACCTTTGGTTTTGTAAAGTGCCTCAATGGTCTGGAAATCAGGGAGTGTGATGATGAATGGGGGTTTTTAATGAAGACACTTCCCAAACCTGGTAGATGATTAAAAGGTTGGGAGGTGCTTCAGGGTAATGACTAAGAAGTCTCCACTAATTGTGCTGAAGGCACAGAACTTGTCACCATGGCAGAAGGTGTCAGAGGCTGAGAGTATGTCCTGTGTGCCCACTACAACAGCTGCTCACAAAACAAGCATCCACATGCCCACATTATTGCTAAATGTCTGTTCAGCCCACACTGACTCTGATCTGGAAAACTGCCCCCTGCTTGCATTTAATGTTCCCACCTCGGTCACGACCTCTTGCCCTTGTCAACAAAGTCAGCCTTGGAGCTGGTCCTTTCTCTTGGCAAGTGAGAAAATTTGAGCAAGGAGGAGAGAGTGCAGAGGGAACACGGGTGGTCCCTGTTCTGGAAGTGAAGAAAGAACAGCCCTGGTTTAGCCCACAACATCCTTTAGTTGGTCCACACTTCTTTGAAAAAAGGATTTGAAGGTTTTGTTAACCAGGTAGCTCCTGCAGCTCTTCATGGACATGGGAAGTTCTATCCCATTTAACCAGGCGTGGGAGAATCAGACCTCAGAGAGCTCTGTGTGCTCCTAGCTCAGAACAGTCGGGTTAGGATGAAACTCGAAGAGGAACATCTCCTGGCCTCCTACAATGTGTCACATGTTACTCCCTCAGTGCCCCCAAACTTTCATCTCCAGTCAACCTGAGAGGACCCTAAAGGGGAGGAGAGCACAGTCGGCTTGGCTCCTCAAGGCTTCTTAACTTGAGCTGTCCAGCGTCACCCTGCACCCCAAAAGGCTCCTTTCCTTGTGTCTTTTTTTTGAGACAGAGTTTCACTCTTGTTGCCCAGGCTTGAGTGCAATGGCGTGATTTCTGCTCACTGCAACCTCCACTCCCGGGTTCAAGCAGTTCTCCTGCCTCAGCCTCCCAAGTAGTTGGGATTACAGGCATGCGCCACCATGCCTGGCTAATTTTGTATTTTTAGTAGAGACAGGTATTCTCCATGTTGGTCAGGCTGGTCTCAGACTCCCAACCTCAGGTGATCCACCCGCCTCAGCCTCCCAAAGTGCTGGGATTACAGGCGTGAGCCATTGCGCCTGGCCTTTCCTGGTGTCATTTTAAGTCAAATCCCAAATTCCAGGGCTGGAACAGAAAACTAGCACAACTTCCACAGCCTGAAAGGACAAAGCCCAGCCCCCCTGGACTGACACGAGTCTTTCACTTTCCTCTTCATCTCCCTCAGTCCCTTTTGATCCCTCACAGGGTTCTCTCCACATTCCTGCCCCTTGGGCATCCAGCCTCTGTTTGCATCCTGCCCTTAATGAGGAGCCCACTACCTCCAGTAGCCCAATCTATTTTCAGACAACTCCAATTGTACTTTTTCAAAGGGTTTTCTCTGGCAAACTAATTTCCAAAGATGCCCTAGGGGTGAAGAAAGAAAAAGATTGGTGGATAAATACATTTGGAAAAAGCTGCTTGTGATAATATCTTCCTAGAGATTTATTCCACAACAGTATATTCTGAGTTATGAGAAATACAGCAATTGAGAAACCTGTTTAACTTTGCTCAGCTGAGAATTCCCAAATTTATTTGATTACAGAGTACTTTCTTCAAGAATCATCTATCAACAGGCTGGGCGCAGTGGCTCATACCTGTAATCCCAGCACTTTTGGAGGCTGAGGCAGATGAATTGCTCGAGCTTGGGAGTTCAAGATCAGCCTGGGCAATATGGTGAAATCCCGTCTATACACACACACACACACACACGTACAAAAAATTAGCCAGGCATGGTGATGCACACCTGTAGTCCCAGCTACTCAGGAGGCTGAGGTGGGAGGATTCCATCTCAGGAGATTACAGTGAGCTATAATCACAGGCCACTGCACTCCATCCTGGGTGACAGAACAAGACCTTGTCAGAAAAATAAAAATTATCTACCAACCCCCTGTACATCTTAAAAGTGCTGTGTCCAAAAGTTTTTCTGGGGTGGCAATCACTCTTTCTGAGAGTCCCACCTACTGACTTCCTTTCTAAGTTCTGAGGTACAAAGAACAGGGCTGGTCCCTTCACAGACTGGAATATTAAGATTTAACCCATATTGAGCACTTAGAAGGAGCCAGGCACTGTGCCGAGAGCTTTTTACAAGTGACCCCACACCCATTGTCTAACAGATGGAGAAACTGAGGCTTAGAGGGGTTAAGTGACATCCCATAGCTAGATAGTGGCAGAGCTGGAAAACAAACCCAGCATCTAATAAAAAGTACATAAAAACAGAAGAAGGCTTAGCACATAGCAAATATTCGATAAATGTTATCTGTGCTGTTGCTGTTATTGCTGTTACTATTATTATTATTATTTTCTTTTATCATCCATCTGACTCAGAATACTGTTATTATTATCTGACTTAAGAGTAAGTGCTCTTAACCTCGTGAAAAAGTTTTCCCATGTTTAGACGATGTCTCTTTCCTATCCATTTCTCCACACTGTGCAAACCAGGAAGAAGGATTGAACACCCAGGACATCTAATCTTTTCCAGCTGAAAGCAATCTTCCATTTGCTGGTTCCTCGGAAAAAGGACTGTCTAAATCCTCAGCAATACAGTGAAAATGAATCCTTCAAAAAGATCACCAAGGGAAAGCAGAGAAGAACAGGGGGCTGGGGAAAATCCATCAGGAGGAGGAGAATCTTCCAGACCAAGGTTGGCAAACCACAGTCCCCAGCCCCAATCCGAACCAGCCCACCACTGTGTTTGGTAAATAAGGTTTTATTGGAACATAGCCACACTCATTCCTATATGTATTTATTACCTATGCTGCTTTTTGCACTATAACAACAGTTAAGTAGTTGCAAAAAAGAGCTAAAATATTTACTATGTGGTCCTTTACAGAATCGGTTTGCCAACCCTTGCTCTAGGTCGTGGAGAGGAGAAATGTGGGCTGGAGAGGGTTTGTGATCAGCTGGGTGTCTCTCTGTCTTTTATTGTTTTCTGGATGCTCTAGGAAAATCCAGCTAAGAGTTGCTGGGGGCCAGAATGAACACCTTACAAGAACTTAAGTAAGGAAGCTACGGCTCTCCACCAAAGTTAAGCTTTATGTCTATTTGTGATGGCTCAGAACTGAGACATGCGAAGTGCTCTGAAGGTCACTGCATCACTCCAAGGTGAGATGTATGTGGCTCTCAGTGGATCAAGGTGATGGCCTATCTCAAGAGAGACTAACTAGTCAACAAAGTGGGGTTTGCTCAGCCTTGTACACTGAGACAGGGCAGAGGTTATTGTTGGCACGACACCATTTGGGCACTGGTCCAGGTGAGGGGAGGCCTCCAGTGGATGGAATATCTCGAGTAGGAAGACCATTTCTACAAGGCCTTCCATGTTGAACGGGCTCTTAGCCTACTGTCCTTATACAGTCAATTCACCTACACAATGCCCTTGTTGCAACTCCATGATCTCGAAGCAACCTTCTGGTTATGACTTGGCTCCTTCCCATGTAGGCCTGCCAATACCCCATATGCCTGGATGGGTTTTAGGGGGACTGAGAACTCCTGAAATTGTGTGTGCAATGTTGGGTATATGTGAGAATGCACATTATTAAGGACGAGGACCCTCATGTTTGTTAGAGTCTCAAAGAGAATGAAAGTTCAGAAAAGAGACCCAGCATTTATCTGTGTGAATGTTTTAATTAGGGCTTCCTTCTACCCTCCAACTGAGGGCAGGAACTCTGTCTCAGACATTGTTCCTCCAGCACTCAGCCCTGTGCCAAGCTCCTAAGACATGCTTACTAAGTATTTGTTGCAGCAAGAATGGAAGGAAGAAAATAAAGAGGAGAGAGAGGCTAGGGAGAATGGACGATGGGAGGGAGGAAGGTTGGGGTTGGTCATACAAACGTGAGTGTTCGGGCCTCTGGGAGAGAATTTTCATTGTAAATTAGGAAACTGACCTTCTGATTTATGTAACAGTCTCCTGAGCATGGTTAATGGATTTTCCCTGGGGCATAGACCTGTTCCTGGTGTGCTGTCAATCAGGATTCTTAAGCCTGAAAAGTTTATGGCCAGAGCCTAGACCTGGGTGAATGCACAAGCAGGGCTCCTTGGGAGACAGACAGCTGGCTTTTCCCCAGGTGGAGAAGGAGGGCTTTAGTTTTCCTGTAATTGTATTTCTACTGCAATAATAGTGTCTACTGTCTTCTTGCGGTGCTGGGCATATTTAAAGCCAGTGTGCCAGTGCCTAGGACAGTGCTGGCACCCAGTGGATGCTCAGCAAACATTTACTGTGCAAAGGGATGTTGTACTATTTTGGGTAACTGATAAAATATAGATTGCCCAGTTGTTTTTGCTATTACATCTAAAAACATGATTGAATAACCCACAAGCTATAGTCTGCAACTACAGACATTCTAAAGTAATAAGGCTAACAGGAATTCAAGAAAACCAAATCATTCCTAGTTTTGAAACACAGTGTCCCTAAACAGACACGAGAGCCTAATGCCCAAACCAGCCTTCTCGCCTATGGGGTTTTCCAGGCCTCGCTTGACACATTCTAGATGGTAGCAGTTTACAACTTGGTAGGCAGCAGCATGGAAACTTAAAAAAGAACAATTTCAATTTAAGATTTGGTTGAGGATTTCTAGATACTTAGTGAAAATTCATAAAGCTGCAAAGTACTGCTCCATGACAACTGAAAGATGGTCACGTCTCCCATTGGTGACTTAGGTAGATCTATATCTTATTCTCTCATTCCCTTCTCAGGGCACACACACATACACACACACACAGGCACACACACACACAGCTTGATTGCTTCCGAAGGAAAGGAATACATGTGTGGTGCTATATTACTTATCTATTTCTGTGTAACAGTTTACCCCAAAACTTAGCAATGCAAAGCAACAAATGTTGATTATCTCAAACAGGCTCTGGGGGTCACGAATGCAGGAG
>NC_045435.1:63777677-63857855 GCF_002776525.5 Piliocolobus tephrosceles | reverse complement strand
TCTCAAACAGGCTCTGGGGGTCACGAATGCAGGAGCAGTTTACCTGGGTGGTAACATCTCCTAAGCTCTCATGAGGGTGCAGTCAAACTGTCCGCCAAGACTGCACTCTTAGTTCAACTGGGGCTGGAGGAGCTGCTTCCAAAACCACTCATGTGTTTGTTGGCTGGCCTCAGTTTCCTACTGGCTCTTAGCCTGAAGCTTTAGTTCTTTCCCGCATAAGCTACTATATAAGGTACTTACACATGGTTGCTTGCTTCCCTCAGAGAGGAGAAACAGACTGACCAACAGACAGACACACAGATAGACAGGGTCAGAGAGAGGAAAGAGAGAGAGAAGTTGCAGCTTTTTATGACTTAATTTTGGAGGGGCAGATCATCACTTCTCTATAGGCCATTAGCCACACAGACCAACTGTGATACAGCACAGGGGGGAAATACACAAAGGTGTGTCTATCAGGAGAAGGGGATCACTAGGGGCCATCTTGGAGGCTGGCTACCACAGGAAGTTTTAAAATATATCTATAAATCCCTTGACATTCCTCCCTGCAAAAAGTAGAAAACAAATTTCCTTCCCTTTGAATAAGAGCTAGACTCAGTGACTTTCTTGTAACAAATAAAATGAAGTGGAAGTGATTTTGCACAGATAAGGTCATAAGAAGCATTGTGACATCCATTTTTCTCTCCTGAATCACTCTTTCTGGGGGAAGACAGTTTCCGTGTTGTTAGGACACTCAGGCAGCCCTATGGAGAAGTCCATATGAGAGGAACTGCGGCCTCCTGCCTTACCAACTGGCTGGTCATAAATAAAACATCTTAAAGGGGATTCTCCAACTGGCCAGGCATGGTGGCTCATGCCTGGTAATCCCAGCGCTTTGGGAGGCAGGGGTGGATAGATCATTTGAGGTCAGGAGCTCGAGACCAGCTTGGCCAACATGGTGAGATCCTGTCCCTACTAAAATTACAAAAATTAGCTAGGTGTGGTGGCACGTGCTTGTAATCTCAGCTACTTGGGAGGATGAGGCAGGGGAATCGCTTGAACCTGGCAGGCAGAGGTTGTGGTGAACTGAGATCTCGCCACTGCACTCCAGCCTGGGTGACAAAGTGAGACTCCATCTCAAAAAAATTAAAACCAATAAAAAAATAAGCAGGGGGGGAATCCTTCAGCCCCAGACAAGTGTTTAGATGATTGCAGCCCTGAATGCAACCTCATGAGAGACCCTGAGCCAGGGCCACCCAGCTAAGCTCATCCCAAATTCTTGACTTACAGAAAATGAAACGATAAATAATTATTTTTTTAAAGTTATTAAGTTCTGGGGTAATTTGTTATGCAATGATAGATAATACAAAACGCTAATTGAATTTTAGTGTTCTTAGTTGCAAGTAACGGAATCTGCCCTAGTTAATTTAAGCAGACAAAGAATATGTTAAAGGATCTAGGTAGTTCACTGAGTTCCTGGGAAAACTGAAGGATGAGGCTTGGAGATACAAAGCCATGACTCTTCCAGTGGAGACCCTTCTGCTGCCATTGCTGGGCACAGACCCCATACATTCTAATGACAGAGTGCTGCCGTTTTGCTTCGGTAAGCTGGATGTCTCCGCCACCACCACTTGTGAAGAATGAACTCCGCATGGCACTTACTTCTAAACCAAAGCCTATATAAGGATTTGGTCACATATCTGTTCCCTGGTGCAATGGTTCATTTTATGTGTCAAGTTGGTTGGGTCATTGTGCCCAGGTATTTGGTCAGCCATTATTCTGGATGTTTTTGTGAGGGTGTTTTTGAAGGAGATCAACATTTAAATCAGTGTACTTTGAGTAAAGCAGGCTGCCCTCCCTCATGTGGGTAGGCCTCATCCAACCAATTTGAGGCCTTAATTGAACAAAACCTGATCTCCTCCAAGCAAGAGGGAATTCTGCCAGAAGACTGCCTTTGGACTTGAACCGTAACATTGTCTCCTTCCTGATCTCCGTAATTGCATGGGCCAATTTCTTAAAACAAATCTCTCCCTCTCTCTATCTACACATACTATTGGTTCTGTTTCTCTGGAGAACTCTGATTACTACACCTAGTTACAAGGGAAGCTCATTAAGTGAGTTTCTGGCTTAAGCATGTTCAGACCCAACTGAAGAGAAATTCTACAGATATTGGAAAGGTGTTCTAATTGCTAGGTGGCCACAAAGCCTAGCTAATATCCACTATACTCGTTATGTTAATAGTCAAACCAGCAGAGTACAGTGGCTCAGGCCTGTGATCCCAGCACTCTGGGAGGCTGAGATGAGCGGATGGCTTGAGCCCAGGAGTTCAAGACCAGCCTAGGCAATATGGTAAAACCCCATCTTTACAAAAAATTACCTGGGCACGGTGGCACATGCCTGTAGACCCAGCTGCTCAGGGGGCTAAGGCAGGAGGATTACCTGAGCCTGCTAGGTCAAGGTTGCAGTGAGATGTGATTGTGCCACTACACTCCAGCCTGTGCGAGTAAGATGCTATCTCAAATAAAGAAATAAATAGTCAAACATCATAGCAATCTTTTATATCAAATTAAACTTATCCCTCAATACCACTTCTTTCCCCAATCCACAGAGAAAAGCAGATAATCATTTGATGTATATCCCTCAAGCTATTTTTTTCCAAGTTGTAGACTTTAAATATGTGTTTGGGGCGTGTGCCTGGTGAGATCCCAGGGAGTTTGCCTGAGATTCAAGCTCTTGCTCTTCAGACACTATGGTCTTTCTTCTGTATACACCTTCTTCCTTTAGTTACATACATTTGTAAATAATGAATAACATTTCCCTCAAGAGATTTTCTGATTTTATCTCTTGATCCAAATTAAAGTGTGACCAAAATTTCTTCTCTAGAGAATGATATCGTGTGCCTGGAAGTAAAGTTATAAGCATTGCAGTCCCATGGGAAGAGAGTGGTAATTCTTTCCTGGCTAAAATTTCGTGAAGTCTCATTAATTCAGATTCCTTAAAATCAGCATTTGTGATTATTCAACCTTCCCTGGGTTGGAGTTTGCTTTTCATTTTCTCTGGGCAAAGCAATTAAATTTTAAAAAAGACAAATTACAAGAGGAATATTTCAGTAGTACAGTTTTAAAAGGTTTTAGTATCCAACTTACTGGGGCCCAAGTGGAACCTGCTACACAGAAATAATAGAAGTAATTTCTTTTTTTTCTGTAAGCTAAAAGGAGCAAAGAGGAAGACTGATTCTATCATATGATCTTTAAATTTTCAAACAAGATCCCCATACAATTTGGTCTCTTGCTTTAAACAACAGCAAAGCTGGAATGTATGTGAGACTTTTGCTTTTAAAAGACAGCATTCATCTAGGATTCAGGAACAATCTGTGATCAAATAGAATTATCCAAGAGAAAGGAAGTCCCAAAATGATTGCCGAAGTGGTCCTCTAAAACAGCAAATCTGACCGGGCATGGTGGCTTACGCCTGTAATCCCAGCACTTTGGGAGGCTGAGGCAGGTGGATCATGAGGTCAGGAGGTTGAGCCCATCCTGGCCAACATAGTGAAACCCTGTCTCTACTAAAAACACAAAAATTAGCCAGGTGTGGTGGCATGTGCCTACAGTCCCAGCTACTTGGGAGGCTGAGGCAGGAGAATCGCTTGAACTGGGGAGCCAGAGGTTGCAGTGAGCCGAGATGGTGCCACGGCACTCCAGCCTGAGCAACAGAGCGAGACTCCGTCTCAAATAAAAATAAAATAAAATAAAATAAAACAAAATCTTTTTAATAAAGCAAGCAAGCAAAATTCAGGCACAATAAGAGTATAATTATGAGTTCCTTGAATGTTTTAAAATAAAATTAAAAACCTGTAATGATGCTAGTGAAGTTTCTGATGTTGAGGTGGACACAATTCCCTTGGCATGAAGCAGAATGACACTTAAAAATCATGCTTTTTCAGTAGAGAGAGCCTCTGACCTGTAATCTTGGCCTGCTGTTTCTTGGAGAATAGTTTCTGCTTAAAGAAATTGATCTCCTCCGCCCTTGGGACACTGGGCAGCATCTGGGGCTGACAGAGAGCCCAGGAAAAACAAAATTCTGGCTTCCTGTGGTGCTGTTTCTGTACCCCAGTGAGCCATACAGACGTTATTATCTTCCAGCTGTCCTTACATGAAAAACTTGGGAAGCTCTGCAGGAAAAAGAACAAGAGAGCCTCTTCTTTGTACCATTTTCTTGGCAGCTGTGGGTAACTTTGAGTAACCATCCTCTGACACCTTATTGAATATGGTGTAGGGACACTGTTGGGGACACAGTCCACTATTATCCCACAGGCCTCTGGGTCCACATCCTTCCAGATTCATCATTTAAAAAAAAAATTACACATGTGATTCATGTTTGTTTCTAAATGTGAGCATTACAGAAGGTGATGATTAAAAAGTGGCATCCTTTTGTTAACTGTGTTAAGAGTTGGATGTATATCTTTCCAATCCTTTTCTCCAGGCATGAGTAAACATGAACTTTTATTTGTTCTCTATCAATCAGCCTATCCAGCTACCTAGCTGTCATCGGTCTATTCAGTCATCTGCTTAACCAACTGAAATGTACATGTACCTGCCAGAAATGAAGGAGGCATATAGGCCAGGCAGCCATTTGATTGAACACTCAACTGTACAGTAGAGGATTCTTCCTGGTGCAAGTAACATAAAACATGACTCAAACCATCTTAAGCAAAAAATAAAAAAAAAAATGTACAGGCTTTCCTTACACAAAGTGTAGGGGCAGGTCCAATTTCAAGTACAGCATGATGCAAGGGTCCAATGACATCATCTAAATCCTGTGTGTCTCTGTCTCCCCCTCCTCCCCCTTTCCCCGCATTGGCTTCATTCTCCAGCTCCAATGCCAATGGTTGCTGGCCCCATGTCCCTTCAAGTTCAAGTCCAGGGGAAATATGAAGAGCCCCAGCACAAGTCTCACTGCGTCTCATTGTTTCAGGCCACCCTTTCTGAAGGAGTCAATCCCCTGTCCCTTGTTACTCCTATTTCCCATTGCTCTGTTTTATTTTCTTCAAAACACTTATTGCCTATTGAAATTATGCTAAGTATTTGTTACTTGTTTATTGTCTGTCTGTTTCTCACTGGAAAATAAGCTTTCCCAGAGCAGCATCCTCATCTGGCTTGATCCTTGCTGTGTATCTCAGCTCTTCTCTATAAATATTTGTTGAATGAATGAAAGAGTGAGTGAGTCACTGAAGCCAGGGAAATTGCACGCACTGACTGGCCAGGCTTGAGTCACATGACCCCTCTGCAAAATACCTGGAATGAGAGTTGGGGAGAAGATGGTACTCCAGAGAAAAATCAGGGTCCTGTTAGCTGAAGAAAGGTGACTGGAATGGATGTTGATGGGTAAAAACCACAAAGATCCACCACATCAGCTAAGCTTAGACATGGGTTTCCCACATGTGGGATCAAATACTATAGTGCTATGTTTGAATGTTGGCTTTGCCACTTTGCTTCTCCAAGGTTTGGCTTCCCTCATGAATAAAATAAGAAACAGACCTAACTCTTCATGTGACAATTAGAAATAATATACACTAAGCGACAAATAAACAGTGGAGACTCAATAAATAGTAGCTTTTACTATTTCTGTAGCCCTAGTTATCTATTCCACATTCCTAGTGATCATATTTTTTTGGTGTTTTAAACAAATCCAATGCAAAGCACACCTTGAAATCCCCAAATATAAAGGAATTAAATGTTGTTTAAATGGTCACTCTACTTTTTGAAAGCAAAGTTATCAGAAAATTTGGCCCTAGTGTAGCGTCTCTCTGATACTGGAGGCTGCCAGTAAACGATAATTTGAGGAGCTTCCCAGCCAGGGTGATTTTTAAAATATTTAACAATTGGCCCAACTGGGCATTGACCTGGGCAGTGATCTGATGATCACTGGATCAATCAGAACAGATATTGGTCTTACATAGCATGTCTAGCTGTCATCGGATGCTTTCATTGGAGGCCAGTCTAGCCAGGAATCACTTTTGGGCAACCCAATCAGCATCTGGTCACAGAGTTTCACAGGAGGAGTGGCCAGGGGCTATGCTTCACCACTATCCAGGAAGATCTTTTCCACTCCAATTTACGACCAAGGTGTAACTTGGTATGTGTGATGCCAGGGGTGATGGCAGCCCAACCCAAGAGGAAGCTCCCGGGCTTTCTCACATTAAGCCACAGACTCTGACCTTTATATCATGCCTGCTCTGCTAATATAGTCACACACTCATTCCTTAATAAGCTTCACTTTCAAACCTGTCCACGTTGTTTCCCTGGTACAGCCAATGTTTGCTTACAAGTCTCATCTTATCAGTACGAGAAAGGCAATCCTTAACTTTTACCTAAACCCAGAGAAAGTTTCATTTGGTCAACAGTTTGATGATAAGAGATAAAAGGGAAGAATCTAGAAGTGGATAGCCAGTGGAGAAATATAATTTTCTATTTTATACTTGTTGATATATTCTGCCTTGTCAACAATGGTCTTGTATCACTTTCCTGATTTAAAAAGAAAGCAATATAGGTTTTCTTTTTATTGGTTTTAAAAACAAAGTCATGGAGAATACATTTCCTTCTAAATGAGAGGTCAGCAAACTTTTTCTGTAAAGAGCCAGATAGTAAATATTGCAGGCTTTGCAGGCCATATGGTCTCTGTTACAGCTACTCAATTTTGCCTTTGTAGAGCGCAAGCAGCCAGAGGCAATACACACACAAATGGGTGTGGCTGACTTCCAGTAAAATTTTATTTATTGATGCTAAAATTTGAATTTCATGTAATGTACACTTTCTCAATCAGTAGTAAAAATCATTCACAATTTGTAGGTTACACAAAACAGGCAGCAGGCCAGATTTGGCCCACTGGTCATAGTTTGCCAGCCCCTGCTCTAAAATAATAAAATACCAAAGATGAGATAAAAAGTCCCCTTTAAACTTGTAGAAAATTTCAGACATATACCAAAGCAGAGAGAATAATGTAATAATCCTCCAGGTATCCATGACCCTGCTTCAACAATGACTAACTCGGCTGGGCGCAGTGGCTCATGCCTGTTATCCCAGCACTTTGGGAGGCCAAGGCAGGTGGATCACGAGGTCAGAATTTCAAGACCAGCCTTTCCAACATAGTGAAACCCCATCTCTATTAAAATACAAAAATTAGCCAGGCGTGGTGGCATGTGCCTGTCATCCCAGCTACTTGGGAGCCTGAGGCAGGAGAATCCCTTGAACTGGGGAGGTGGAGGTTGCAGTAAGCCAAGATTGTACCACTGCACTCCAGCCTGGGCGACAGAGGGAGACTCTGTCTCAAAAAAAAAAAAAAAAAAGACTAATCATGTGACATCTATAGCCCCACCCACTCACCCACTACCCTTTATTCACAGTTTATTTATCCAGACATCGTATTTATCCATAGTTATCCATGTGTATGTTTATCCATAAATCGTATTTAATTTATCCATAGTAAATGTATCAATTTATGATATTTATCCATAAATACTTTTATAGACAGTTTTAAAGGTAACACAGTTGACCCTCAAACAACACAGGTTCAAACTGCATGAGTCTATTTATCTGTGGATTTTCTTTTGCCTCTGCCACCCCGGTGAGCGAGACAAACTCATCCTCTTTCTCTTCCTCATCAGCCTACTCAACATGAAGGTGATGAGGATGAAAACCTTTATGATGATCCACTTCAACCTAATGAATAGTAAATAAATTTTCTCCTTCCTAATAACACTTTCTTTTATCTACCTTACTTTATTGCAAGAATACGGCATATAATACCTGCGACATACAACATACGTGTTAGTCAACTGTTTGTTATCAGTAAGACTTCCAGTCAACAGGAGGCTACTACTAGGTATGTTTTCGGAGTGTTAAAAGTGATACATAGGGTTTTGACTGTGTGGGGTGTTGGGGTCCCAATCCTTGTGTTGTTCCAAGGATCAACTGTACTTCATTTTAAAACATTGTTATCAGCCGAGTGCAGTGGCATACATGCCTGTAATCGCAGCACTTGGGAGGCCAAGGCAGGAGGACTGCTTGAGCTCAGAAGTTTGAGACTGGCCTGGGCAACACAGTGACACCCTGTCTTTACAAAAAGTATTTAAAAAGTAGCCGGGTGTAGTGGTGCATGCCAGTAGTCCCAGCTACTCAGGAGGCTGAGGTAGGAGGATCACTTGAGCCTGGGAGGTCGAGCCTGCACCACTGCACTCCAGCCTGGGTGACACAGTGAGACCCCGTTTCAAAAAACTATAAATTAAAAAATATATATATATACATACACACACACACACACACACACATCATTATCACATCTAAATAACAATAATTTTAATTTAAAATGTGTTAGGAGCAGAATTTCACAAACTCCTTAATTATATAACATCACCCATGCCTTCATTACAGGGTAGTGGTTTCTCCAGCCAGACAACCTGCTCTTGAAATATGGTGTCACCACTTAGTAGTGATGGGGTATGGGAAAAGGCACTCAACCTCCCTGACCTCAGTTTTCTTATCTGTAAAAATGAGGATGTTAAAAGTATGTGGCTCATAACGTTGCTGTGAGAATTAAATGCCTTAAAACCCATGAAGCACTTAGAACAATGTCTGCCACATAGTAAGTGTAGCCAAGTGCTAGCAATACCATTAACTTTGGGCTCCTGCTTATGCTCTGTTCTTGGTAAGTCCTCATGGTTGCAAGTACAGAAGCACCCTGGACAAGCCCAAGTGAAAGGTGTGTTGGGGAGTTGGTGTTAGTCTACAGGGACCTCACAGAAGCTAAAAACAGGAAGCAGAGATCAACTAGCCCTATACAGGAAAACAGGAAAGTCAAAATCAGGGCTATTTGGGAGGCTGCACCTCCTTCCTCTCTCCCAGTCAATCCATTTGCCATTCCCTCGCAGTGAATGTCTGCTTTGCTTTCTTTTTTTTTCATCCCTGGCCCCGCACGGCTCACAGTCCTGACCATCCTTCCTGACCTCTTAGCAAAGCGTCCACCATGAAGTGCCAATCATCTCTGTGTTTCTTAGAGTTCAAATCCTTGAGGAAGAATCAATAAGCTGACCTTTGGTCAGAGGTGAAGTGTCCATCCCTTGGCGTACAATGGGGGATAAAGGCTCAAGGTCATAGTATACCAAGTAACCATTTCAGAAGCCCTGGTGAGCAGCTGAATCAATCCTTGAGGAAGGGCTGGGTTATGCTGTGCTACAAACAGCCTGAAGAAACAGCAGTTTATTTCTCATCCATATGCACATCTATCAGGAAGGTCTTGCTCCTCCAGAGCGCAGGCTGCTGAAGCAGCTCCCACCTGGAACCCTGGCAGGGGCAAACAAGTCTCTGGAGAGAAGCCACATTAACTCTGAAAGCTTCTGCTCTGGGCTGGTCACTATCTTCAAGTGGGCAGGAAAGCACAATCCTACTATGTGCCCAGGAGAGAGAGTCGAAGTATTTGTGGACATCCTCATGTATAACACAGAGGCGATGATAAACAGCTACCATCTGTGTCCTCATCATATCAGTCTGATCCTGTACATAAAGGCCCTCAGAAAAATCCATGAAAACATTACTGTGAAAGTAGACGATCACTTTCTTCCTGGATTGAAATGCCCATTCTAAGGGTAGTAGAGTTTTTTCTTAAGGCAAAAACAGCTGTAACACCATTAACTTTTTCACCCTGGACTCATTTTTCATCTCTTACGTCATCAAGATTATTTGAGAACCTCTCCTGGTGCCTCCCATTTCTCTTAAGATAAACAAGTTGAAATTAGTCAGAGTAGTTAGAACAGACCTCGACCCCTGGTGGGTGAGTAATTGTGCACCTTTCTGAATGAGGCTGATGTTTTCTTTGACAATCATTGCTCTGCCTACTCAAATTCTGTCCGAGATCTCGGTGTCCCAGCCATGCTGCCCCATTAAAAGTATTCACTCAGATTTTCCACATCTTCTGAATATTTCCCCCTAGAAGTCATCCTGTTTTTGATGTACCACTTCTTGAATGTGTGTCTTCCAAATTTTTGGTGTTTTAACCAGTAAGACAACAACTGTTTTATTGCCTGAATAAGCCTAAAGCTAGCTCTGTGCACCATTTTCCTTATGAGAAAGTCACACCAGCTCATTGCCTGTGTAGCAAGGCCAGAAGTTATACTCCTCACCTCAGATGTGCAAAAAATGTCATTAAAAGAAAAATGTTCCATTAACTGGCTCATTTAGCTCTGGAGTCCCCATTCCTGCTAATGGTGGGGAAAATGTAAACTTGACAATTGGAGATCATTCTGCTTCTTCTGGCTTAAAATGGTCATTTTCAGGTAATTCCAGTTCAAATTCCCTAAAGGGTCTGTTTCTCTCATCTTAAGAGGTTTCCAGGACGGGTGCTGTACTCACCCCTGTAATCCCAGCACGTTGGGAGGCCAAAGCAGGTGGATCACTTGAAGTTGGGAGCTCCAGATCAGCCGGGCCAATATGGTGAAACCCCCTCTCTGCTAAAAATACAAAAATTAGCTGAGCGTGGTAGTGCACATCTGTAATCCCAGCTACTAGGGAGCCACGAAAATCACTTGAACTCCAGAGGCGGAGGTTGCAGTGAGCCCAGATTGCACTACGATACTCCAGCCTTGGCAACAGAAAAAAAAAAAGAGATGTTTTCATCCTTCATATTATTTCTCAAGATGGCATCTGTGAACAACCCAAATGTCCATCCATAGTAGCATAGATAAATAAATTGGGGCATAATCACATAACGGAATACTCCCCAGCATCACGGGGAAATGAACTGCTACCCACAATGGCATGGATGAATCTCAGAGGTATAATGTTGAGTGAAAAAATCAGACAACAAAGACTATACACTGTAGGATTCTACTTCTATGAAGTTCAAAAACTCACCTATCATGATCGAGTTACAAAATGGTTATCTTTGGCAGAGGGTATTGACTGGAAGAAGGCACAAGAGAGCCTTCTAGGGTGCTGGCCTGGCCTATATCCTGATTTGGGTGGTAGGTACATAGGTGTACACATAGGTGCGCACGCATTGAGCTGTATGCTTAGCATTTGTGTACTTCGCTGTGTGTTGTATCTCAATAAAGCAGTAACCACCACAAACACAGCTTCTGGATACAGGAAAGAGCTTAACCAGCTTTGGGTGCTGGAGGAGGAACCGCTCATCTATGGAAATCCACTGGCCTTCCTGGAGAGGTCTTTCCAAGTGGTCGGTTTGTCCTTTGACGGCACCGCTGAGGAGTGTCTGGTTCCCCTGCTCATGTCTCCTTTGCTTTAACCTCCTGTGGTGAGGTCCTGGGCTCCACTCCAGACCTCTGGTTCACTGGTCCTCTCAGCCTTTTAGCCACTACCCTCCTCAAGCTTGGAAACCCTTGGGGTCCTAAGGGCCTATTGACCTGGATGTCTCTCTCAGTCATTTCTGCTACCCTGGCCTAGCAGCCACTCCCATCTGGGCCTTGTGAAGGAGGGGCTGTGCCTCCCCTGTGCCAAAAGGGCTTTCTGCTTACCCCTCTTGTCTGACAGCAACTGCCTGTGATGTTTCCTCTCTGGGGGCTGATGTCCTCCCGTTTCCTGGAGCAATCCTGGGAGAAGGGAAAGAGGGAAAGAAACTGTATTGACATGCACAAAAATAAGGCACACCGAGAGGTATTTTAAAATCTATTACGTTTTGATTTATTTTAGGTAGAGTCTGGTTTCTTTTCATTATGTGACTTGGGTGATTCAAATCAGCATGGTTAGGATAGAATCATGGTATTTCAGCAATGAAGAGGTTCTTAGTCATCATTTCATACTCTAAGAGGGACGATTTCCAATTGTGTGGTCCTAAGTATATGAATACATTTATTTTCCTGCTTCCCACCCAGCCCCCAACACACATAAACATCACTCATCAATCATTATGATCGCCAAGAATATGCTTCCAGACACATCCACAGTTCTAAATGTGCCAAGGCAGGGTTTTAGCCTCATTTATTTATTTTGCAGATAAGGAAATTGAAGCCCAAAGCAGAAAAATGACTTATCCAAGCCCCTGACAAAACAGGGCCTGATTTCCAGTTCCGTGAGATTTGTATGTCATCCTCTTAACTTTTGGTGTAAGTTTGAGGAACTAAAACGAGGCACTGCAAGGGAACTTCTGTTTCTTACTGAATTTCTGCTTTCCTTTCTGGCAGTAGAAGCGGTCCCATGTCACTTCCTCTTTCCCTCCCTGAGAGTTAGCAGATAGTGTGGTGCCAGAGCCATTGCTTCCCTCTCAAGCAGAGGGACAGTGGAGGCATGTCTGAGAACTTGCTGACAGACACACCCAGCATGGACCTGCCCTATTTATCCACACTCTCCACCCTGACCACATTAGACAGACATGCAAACACTCAGTATCCGGCAAATCCCCCACCACCCACCCCGCCAAGTCTCATTACAGATCCATAAAAGACAGTGAAAATACACCTAGGTCTGATTCTACTTTAGATGCAAAGACTGTTCCATCCTAAAACCCCGTGTCATTCAGACACAGGCAACTTGATGCTGGCAGTGTGTGGAGCAAAGTAAGTGAGGAAGAGGTTCAGCACAGTGGCTGGGAACACAGGAGTGAGAGCCATTCGTTCATGCGTTCATGTAAGCACTCATTCATTCATGCATGCAAGCATTCAAGCACTGGTCCATTCATTCTCCATTCCAGTGTTTATTGAGATCTTACAATCGTTGGGTTCATTCTGGGCATCAGGTAACATGCTGGTAAACACAATAGATGTGTTCCAACCTTGTGAACTTACAATCTTTAGATTGAGCTCAAAACCTGGCCCTGGCCGGGCGCGGTGGCTCATGCCTGTAATCCCAGCACTTTGGGAGGCTGAGGTGGGCAGATCACGAGGTCAGGAGATCAAAACCATCCTGGCTAACATGGTGAAACCCCGTCTCTACTAAAAATACAAAAAATTAGCCAGACGTGGTGGCGGGCACCTGTAGTCCCAGCTACTCAGGAGGCTGAGGCAGGAGAATGGCGTGAACCCGGAAGGCAGAGCTTGCAATAAGCTGAGATCGCGCCACTGCACTCCAGCCCGGGCAACGAGCGAGACTCGGTCTCAAAAAAAAAGAAAAAAAAAAAAAAAAACCTGGCCCTGCCACTGAACACCTATGTGGCCTTGGGTGAATTGCTGAATCTCTCTGAACCTCTATCTCTTCATCAATAAAACAGGAAAATCGAAATAGAGTTGTGAAAAGTAAGGGTAAAAAAGTATGGAAAGGAACTAGCCCAGTTCCTGGTATATAATAAGTGCTAAGTAGGTCACAGTTACTATTATTGCTAAAAATTTAGGATTCCATAGGAACAATCCCTAAATCCGTATACCTAAAATCTGGACGTGAAGTTTTGGCTAAGAACTCTACGTTTGACCAAAATTATGTATAGTAAACCAGCTTTTTCAAAGATATGTAGTTATATATCATAAATCAAATACATACATATGGTGTATATTATAAACAAACAAAAATACCTATGTGTGTATAGTATGTGTGTGTATTTTACCTGCCCTGGTATCATAATTTCTATATTCTTTTTTTTTTTTGAGATGGAGGTCTCACTCTGTCGCCCAGGCTGGATGTGCAGTGGCATGATCCTGGCCTGGCTTACTGCAATCTCCACCTCCTAGGTTCAAGTGATTCTCCTGACTCAACCAACCAAGTAGCTGGGACTACAGGTGTGTGCCACCATGCCTGACTAATTTTTATATTTCTAGTAGAGACGGGGTTTCACCATGTTGGCCAAGCTGGTCTTGAACTCCTGACCTCAAGTGATTCCTCCGCCGCCAACCAACCTCGGCCACCCAAAGTGGTGGGATTACAGGCATGAGCCACTGCACCCAGCCGAGAATTTCTATATTGTAAGGTAAGACAATGATACTTTGTATGGATACGCACTTTTAAAAGAGGCTTGGGACAGGTGCAGTGGCTCACGCCTGTAATCCCAACATTTTGGCAGGCTGAGGCAGGTAGATTGCTTGAGCTCAGGAGTTCAAGACCAGCCTGAACAACATGGTGAAACCCCATCTCAAATACAAAAAAATACAAAAAATTAGTTGGGCCTAATGACACACACCTGCAGTCATAGCGACTCAGGAGGCTGAGGTGGGAAGATCTCTCGAACCCAGGTGGCAGAGGTTGCAGTGAGATGAGATCGCACCACTGCACTCCAGCCTGGGGAACAGAGCAAGACCTCACCTCAAAAATAAATAAATAAAAATAAAAATAAAAATGAAAGATGCTTGGATAAAGAAAACATGACATAAGCCATGAGTCTTTTAATATTCTATTCTCTTCCTGGGCCTCCACTCTTGACAGACACTTTACCTTATTTAGCCTCTGCTGCCTGGTCTTGAAACCTCTAAATAGATGGGTTATTTCAGGCTGGCCAAACCCCTGAAATTATTTGCCAGCAGCATTTTGGAAACATATCCCCTTACTGCGAGAAACAGCAGCCAAAGCGAAGGACTGTGTGGTTACTCCCAGCCCCCTTCCTTCTGAGCCTCCGCTTCGGCTGCTGGGTTCAGCTCACAGAAGGCGCTGCAGGCAAAGGAACGAGTGTGGCTTTGAGGTCTTTGCCAAGTGCGTGACCCAAGGAAAGTTACAAAGCTACGACAGCCTCAGTTTCCCCACTGGTAAAGGGGGATATAAATGTCACTTTGCAGGGTTATTGGGATAATTGACTAAGTCAATGATGAACATAGTCACTCATAAATGGCAGCTAAGGGTCCAGCACAGTGGCTCGCACCTGTAATCCCAGCACTTTGGGAGGCCAAGGCGGGTGGATCACTTGAAGTCAGGAGTTCGAGACCAGCCTGGTCAACATGGCGAAATCCCATCTCTACTGAAAATACAAAAATTAGCCAGGTGTGGTGTCATGTGCCTGTTATCCCAGCTACTTAGGAGGCTGAGGCACGAGAATCTCTTGAACCCAGGAGGCGGAGGTTGCAGTGAGCTGAGATTGTGCCACTGCACTCCAGCCTGGGCAACAGGGTGAGACTGCATCTCAAAAAATAAATAAATAAATGGCAGCTAAGGAATAGATAAAACTTTTCATTACAAATTGAGGATTAGCCTCAATGTACAAACTTTCTGGGAAGGGTGGTGGGCTTTACACATGGTGGAAGTCCGTGACGTTCCTGGGCCTTTTCTACAGACCCTTTACATGAGGGAGGGAGGAGCAGGAGACAGACTCCTCCAGACTTCAGGTGCAGGAAGGGCCCAGGGGGAAGGGAGGCACAACACAGGAGCTGGCCAAAGCACCGAGAAGATATTTCTACCACGGTTTGGCCTTGTCTCCCTCTGGGTTTGACAGTGTTCCTTAAAGCTCATCACAAATCGACAGGACAAGGTAGGGTTCTAAAAAGATGCTGGTCTCATCAAAGCTAAACGTTTTAGGTGCATCAACTTGCTGATTTCAACTTGCAGACTTTTCACAGGGTTTTTCAAATGGCCCAGAAACTGCCTACGCACACAAATGGCTTATGACTCCAGGGTTCTGTATACTTTGAAAAGGCTTTCCTATACTTTTTTTTCTTTCAGCACTGTTTATTGAGACTCTAGAGTCTGCTATGTTCTAAGTGTCATCTCTGGAGCTGGGAACCCAGCAGTGAAGAGAAGGGGCCAAGTCCTTGCCTTCTTGAGCTTGATCTCTTGGGAGCATTCAGAGTAAACGGTGGGGCAGAGGCCCAGAGGCAGGCCAGTGGCTACAATTCCTGCTCTACACATGAAGACATTGAGGCTCTAGAATAGTACGTAACTTACCTACAGCCACCCATCAGATAGAATGAAGATCTAGGTCTTGAACTTGGTCACTCATTTATTTCAGAACTCTTAGCACTCATGGAATGTTTCAAATATTTCATTCTCAAAAATATTTGTTTATTTTTTAGATGCAGTCTCACCCTGTTGCCCAGGCTGGAGTGCAGTGGCACGATCTCGGCTCATTGCAATGTCCACCTCCTAAGTTCAAGAGATTCTCATGCCTCAGCCTCCTAATTAGCTGGGATAACAGGCACATGCCACCACCAGTTGCAAAACTATTTATTCCAGCTTTCCCCCAAACCAAGGGTCATCTATTACTGGTTATAAAATCATTAGTATTAATGGCTAATATTTATGGAGTGCACGTTACACACCAGGTGCTATGTGAGAGTTTTACGAGGATTACCTCATTTAAATCTATCAAGAAATCTATGAATGAGTACTGTTAATATCCCCATTTACAGAGAGGAAACTGAGGCTTAGAAAGGTTAAACTTATCCAGGGACACATAGCTAGTGAGCAGTGGTGCAGGAGAATAGAGATTAGCAGTCTGACCTTCAGCCACTAAATGACTTTTTTGAAACGTAATGCCCAACAGAAAATAATTCTAGCAATAAATGAAGATATGGCTTCTCGAAACTGGCCCCATGGAGGGGCACAAGACTGGGGCTTTCCACCAAAACTGAGCTCCAAGAAACTTTTCCAAGGCTCAGGATTGGGGCCAAGGTCGGCAACAAGGAAGACAGCAAAGACTGTCCAGAAGGAGCACTGGGAGAGCCAAACAGATGGCATCACCAAGGCCAAGTCACAGGGTTGACATGGAGGTAACTGGATACAAGGTTTTAGAAAAGAACTAGAGAACCAGGATCAAGCAAACAATGGGGATGGTAAAACACCGAGGTTGGGAGAGAAGTGCTGAGAAACCGGAGTGAGGAGGTGAGAGGATGTGCAGCCTCACCTGGGCTGCAGGGAGAGCCAGGGAGGACACAGAGTCCCCGTCACCTTTGGGCTCTGAAATTTACAATGTGCTTCCCTACGTGCACACTTTGCTCTTCCTTTCCACCCTGGAGGGAGGCTTTCCTCAGTGCCAGCCTCTTTGGAAGCAGGCTTTCAGGGGTGCAAGAGGAAAGTTATCTTTATTCAAGAGGATTCCAAGAAGCAAAGGCAATGACACGCATTTTTAAAGTCTCTGTGAAACCTTTGGGCTTTGAGAGCTAGATACAGCTGTGAAGAACAAGGGCTTTGGATTGAGACAGACTTGGGTTTGAATTCCACTTCTACTTGGGAGCTGTGGGGCCCTGAGCAAGTCATTACTCTGCTGGTGCCTCTATTTACTCATCTGCATAGTGGGAATTAAAAACATCTACCTTATAGGTTATTAGGATTAAATTAAGTATGTTATCATATGAGAAATTTTTAGTCCAGAGCAAGTACTCAACAAATAAACGGTATTACTACTGCTATGTGAGTTTTATTTTGTTTGTTTTTGAGATAGGGTCTCACCCTGTCACCCAAGCTGGAGTGCAGTGGCACAATCGTGGCTCACTGCAGCCTTGATCTCCCAGGCTGAGGTGATCCCCCTACCCCAGCCTCCCTAGTAGCTAGGACTACAGACACACAGCACCACAGCCGGTTAATTTTTGTATTTTTTGTAGACGTGGGTTTCACTATATTTCCCAGGCTGGTCTCAAGCTCATGGACTCAGGCGATCTGCCTGCTTTGGCCTCCCAAATTGCTGGAATTACAGGTGTGAGTCACCATACCTGCTCTGTCATGAGTTTTAAAAGCATCTGCTGCAGTCTGGCAGTTTCTTACAAAATAAACATACTTTTACCTTATGATTCAGCAACTGGGCTCCTTGGTACTTACCCAAAGGAGTTGTAAACTGTAAACTTAAATGCACTCAAAAACCTGTACATGGGTATTTATAACAGCTTTACTCATAATTGCCAAAGCTTGGAAGCAACCAAGATGTCCTTCAGTAGGTAAATAGATAAACTGTGGTATACATCTACGATACCCTTCAGCATTAGAAAGAAGTAAGCTCGTAGACCATGAAAAGGCATGGAGGAACCTACATATTACTAAGTGACCACGCCAATCTGAAAAGGCTACATACTACATGGTTCCAACTATATGGCATTCTGGAGAAGGTAAAACAATGCCCACAGTGAAAAGATCAGTGGTAGCTAGGGGTTGTGGGGAGAAAAGAATGAGTAGGTGGAGCATAGAGGGTTTTTAGGGCAGTGAAACTCTTCTGTATGATACTAAAAGTGGGTGCATGTCATTATACATTTGTGCAAATCCATAGAATGTACACCATGCCAAGAGTGAGCCCTGTTGTAAACTATGGTGGGTGTCAACTGGGTGATGATGATGTGTCAACACAGGTTCATCAGTTGTAACACATGTGCTACTCTGGTGGGGATGTTGATATTGGGGGAGGCTGTGCGTGCCTGGGGAGGACAGCGGGCATATGGGAACTTTGTACTTTCACTTAATCTTGCTGTGAGCCTAAGACTGCTCTAAAAAATAAATTTTTTTAAAACTCCAAAAATAAAATAAAGTAAACCAAGGCTATAGTTGCTAATTGAGAGCGGGGAGAATTTCCCAATGTCATCTTCTCCCTGAATCCACTTCTGATCACCCCAAGCAAATTATTATTTCTATTTTTTTATTTTTATTTTTTGAGACAGAGTCTCACTCTGTCACCCAGGCTGGAGTTCAATGGCTCGATCTCAGCTCACTGCAACCTCCGCCTCCCAGGTTCAAGCAATTCTCATGCCTCCCAAGTAGCTGGGACTACAGGTGAACACCACCACACCTGGCTAATTTTTGAATTTTTCGTAGAGACAGGGTTTCGCCATGTTAGCCAGGCTGGTCTTGAACTCCTGACCTCAAGTGATCCACTGGCCTTGGCCTACCAAAGTGCTGGGATTACAGGCATGAACCACGGTGTCCAGCCTCCCAGCCAAATTATTTAAAATGTCTTTCCTTACTCAGGATTCTCAGTGCATTGCAACTTATCTGGTAATCATTTTGATTACATTATTAGAGGACTGATCTTACTTTCCTTACTATAATATAATGGAAGGTTCTTATAGGAATGACAGTGCACTACTCAGTTCTCTATCTTGCAGTACCTTCACCAAGTCTTGCATATGGATGGTACTTAAAACACATAGTTTTGAATTTAACCAGTAGATTTTACTATAAATTTCTGTACTGGCCAATAAGGTAGCCAGTAGCCACCTGTGACTATTTAAATATAAAATTAATTTAAAGCTAAATTTAAAAATCAGTTCCTCAGTTGCACTGGCCACACTCCAAGGTCTCCATAGCCACAAGTAGCTAGTGGTGGCCATATTGGAAAGCTGAGATATGGGACATGTCCATCATTGCAAAAAGTTCTATTGGACAATACTATTCTGGAACATTCTTGTTCAACTTTTTCATGTGGCTCTTGGATTTAGGTTATCTTTGCAATGTTTAAACTTTATTTTTAATTTTTTTAAAAAATATTTTCTTAAACATTGTTTGAACTGCCCAGATTGTGCTCTCTAAATATCATGTACCACTCAGAGAAACCAGGGTCTTTAGATAAAATGATTGATTCCAATCTAAGGCAAGAAATGTATAAGATAAGCCTCTCTACCTAGTCATATAAGAAAGCTATCAAAGACTACTGGGGTCACGTCAAAACGGCTCAGGGGTCAACTTATAGAAGCTCCCATTGGACACCAGTGGGACAATCTGAGCATCAATAAGATTCACCACAAAGGATTGAGTTGTATTGCATAAGTAAAATTTCATGACTTCATAATGGCAGTAAAACAAACAAAAAAACAAACTCTCAATCCCTTTGGAAGATAACAATTAAGTTTTTTAAAACTAGTAAGTAAAAGGGAAAAGTCAAGCATTTATCCTGCCTTTCCTATATGAATTGTTCCTCAGGGTAACCATAAATGGCTGAGGAGAGACCATTTCTGTCTATAGAAGTATTTCAGCTAGTAAACAGAAAAGGAATAAAATAATTAGAGTATGGCATTTTGCGAACCATACTGAAATAATGGATCTAGCAAATGATCATCAATGTCTGCTAATATCACAGAGAGATGATCAGACATAAGGGGCCTGCTATGGTAAGAACATAAACCTGTGAAGCCAAATCTAACCTGAGACCAAGCCCAAGGATCTATCAACCAATCATGAGGAAATGTGGGGGATGGAGGAACATGTTAAATAACACTGCTGGGATGAAGCCAGAGAATCCAGACCTTGGGAAACTTTATGGGATATAGAGGGGAAAAAATAGGTGAAGAGGGAACTATAGATGAACAGAAACTGAAGGGACATCTGATGTAGCAACCAAATGCAATGCATAGACCTCATTTAGATTCTGATGTAAACAAATCAACTGTAAGGAACAAAGAGGGATGGGAAGAGAATTGGAGACATTTAAATACTGACTAGATATTTGGGTATATTAAGAAATTATCATTGATTTTAAAGTATGGTTTTGTATTGTGGTCATGTCTTTTATAAAGAATTCTTATCCTTTTCTAATTTAAATTTTTATTTTTTTAAATTTATTTTTGCAGAGATGGGATCTTACTATGTTGCCCAGGCTAGTCTTGAACTCCTGGGCTCCAGCAATCCTCCTGTCTTGGCCTCCCAAAGTGCTGGGATTACAGGTATGAGTCACCGCACCCAGGAATTTTTGTCCTTTAAAGACACATATGAAACATTTCCAGATGAATAGTATGATACTGAGATTTACTCAAAATAATCCAGGGTGAAGGCACAAAGTAGGTGAGGAGTACAGATAAGATCAGCCATGAGTGGTTCATTGCTGTAGCTGGGCTTATTGTACATGTGTTACAATTTTCATAATAAAAAGTTCATCTCTCTGATTTAGTCTCAGTGTCTTGCTTGGCTCAACTGTGAGCTTTTTAAAAATAAACTCTCCAGATTGGCATTGTTCTGTTCTAATTTTGACAAGTGGAGGGGCTTAGGCATGAATGTTCTGAGGGAAAACCAGTCTCTGAAAACATCCGAGGGCTGTTTAATGAGAAATCTTAGCAAATTTTTCCCAAATGGCAACCAGATTACAAAGCCTCACTTTGCGCGGAGGTTTTCTTCCTTCTCAGGGTATTCAAATCCACTAACCAGATTATCATTCCTCAAGAAATGTGCAAATTACATTACACTTTTCCAGAAATTTGTAGGTCATCCTAGAGGGGTTTTGAAGTGCAAGGGGAAGTGTCTTCTCCTCATCTTCATCTTTCTCCTTCTCCTCCTCCTTTAACAAAATGTAGAGAAACTCCTCTTTCCACTGCGCCACTGACCCCATGCTTGAGAAACACCTCTTTTGAGGAACAACCGATGCTACCTTCTGGGAGAGCTTCCTCTGGCCTCTTCTCCTTTCATCTTCCAAACATGTGTCAGGATCAAGACCTAGAAGCTCAAGCCTCTGGGTTGAAGGAGGCTTTTCTTATGGGTCAGACTCTTGGGCACAGGCAAGCATTGTTTTCCAAGACTGCATCTTTCGAAGAGGTTAAAAGGTCTCCGTGGCATGGGACCAGTGTCTACCTTCACTTTTTCTCCCAGGAAGCCTGACCACCTCTTTTGATTTCTATTAAGTAAGTTCCTGTCACTTTCCAGACCCACTCCTGTGATTATCCCCTGTGAGCCAGCTGGAGTCCTGGATATTCTGACACTCTTCACTTATACATCTGCAGACACTCTCATGGTATGTCTCAAGCTGTTGTGGTAGACTGCTAGCTGTCCCCCATCCCCGGCCTCCTCTCTATCCTCTCCTCCTTTCAGTGTAAAGACTGCCCAGTAAAGACTACATTTCCCAGCTTTCCTTACAGTAGGGTGTAGCCATTAGACTACAAGCCAATGGGCAGAGAGAACAGCCAAAGGGCTGTTCTAGCCAAAGGGCTAAAGAGAGTAACGCTGGTACCATTTCTGAATCTTATCCTCAGATGAAAAAGCTCCCTGTCCCCCCTCCTACTGGTAGGGAGATGGTGAGAAATTGGCTCCCAAGCAGAAGCCTTGTGGTGAGAACAGTGATCCCACCAGCTCTGGATGGCTACCTCTGAACTATGACAAGAGAGTATTTGTATCTCGTATATGCCACCACAGTTTCAGAACTCTGTAACAGCAGCTTACCCTGTATCTCAACCGATACAGAGGGCTAACTACAATCACCGGATGTGAATTTTACCTGGGCAACCTGGACAACTCTAAGCATTGCTTTATTTCCATTTACCTGAGGTAGCCCCTCTCCATCACCTTGTCCCAATTCGGTGTCTGCACATCCATTCAGTGCAGTCACTTTGATGACGTGTCCATAGCTATAAACCCAAGGATCACTTCTTGAGGCAGAAATTTCCAACATCTACTCTTAAAAGTCAAGTGACAAGGAGGGTTTTGAAATACCTAGCAGCACTGGGCTCTATTCCTATTTTCTCAAGTCCCTAGGGCTTGTGTCTTTATGGCTTTCTTAGAGCATTTCCTACCAAGAGCCAACAGATTGGCCAACACCGGCAGATGTACTCCATTACAACTAATAATGGGACTCAAGCACTTTAGAAGCTTTTACTAATTGAGCCACTGAATATCCCTATGAAGTAGGTAACTATTATTGTCCCCAATTACTGTCAAGACGCTGAGCTGCAGAGACATTAAGTGGCTTGCCAGAATTGTGCAGTGGAGTCCCAGGCAGAGCAAGTTCCTGAGTGGAGGATGAATTTCAGCCCCAATCAAAGGAACCAGGATTGGCCAGAAAGTCAATCAGGAGACCCGTGTTCCAGTGGCAGCTCTGTCATTAACCACCAAGTAGAAGTCATTTCCTTTTTCTGTGTTTGTGTGTGTGTGTGTATGTGTGTGGAGAGAGTGTGTGTGTCTGTGTGTGAGAACGTGTGTGCAAAAGAGAAGATATGCCTGTGTGTGTGTGTGTCTGTCTTTGTGTGTGTGCCTGTGTGTGTGTGCCTATGTGGTAGTGTGTGTGTATGGTTTTGTGTGGGTGTGTGATTGTGTATGTTTGGATGTGTGTGGTTGTGTGGGTGTGTGGTTGTATGTGTGGTTGTGTGTGTGTATGGGGTTGTATGTGTGGTTGTGTGTGGTGTGTTGGTGTGGTCTGTATGTTTATGTGTGTGTTTGTGTGTGTGGTTGTGTGTGGTTGTGTGTGTGTATGTGTGTGGTTGTATGTGGTTGTGTGTGTGTATGTGTATGGCTGTGTGTGTATTTGTGTGGTTGTGTGTAGTCTGAATAATCCGCCCTCCCTTTGGGATTTTTCCCACTGAGGGTGGAAGTGGAGTTTCCCCTGAAAGAATAGACATTCGCACGCTGATCCTTTGGGGAGAAGTTAATCCCGAGACAGGAAATAAAGATTTAAAGAAAAGAAAAGTTTTTATTGGGCCAAGACTCCAAGGTGAAGAAAGGCCAGGAGTGAGTGGTTTCGGAATGGAAATGGGGGAGAATGGCCTGAGTCTGGTTGAAGCATGGTCTCCGGGGGGTTGAGGAGCTGGGAGATGGCTCTGGACACAGGGTGAGGGAGGATAGGGAATTCACGGCTCCTCTCTCAGCCAAGGTGCAGACCTTGATAAAGGTGGTGATCACCTAAGGCCAATGCAGGAACGTAGCAGGGCCAGCAGCCTGGAGAAGGAAAATGTGAGAAACTGTGCCCAAAAGTACAAACCAGTACCCTAAGAAATGTTCTGAATCTACAGGGAAACTGAGGAGAGGAAATTTTTCACCATGAACCCACTGTGGACGATGCCCCAGCAATTTGGGAACAAACAGAAGGCACAGGCTGTTGTGGCCTGGGACACAGGGGTGCTTTGTACAAGGAGACGGAGTACAAGTGGATGCCTTTCAAGGCTCCTTCTTGCTGAAATGTATACTCCAGAGTCCAGTTGGGCTAGACTAGGCCCCTAGGCCCCCGGGAGGGTCTGACCAAGGAATTTCACCCAGATGTCAGTTCACTCTGGCCCTGGCCATTGTCTACACCCACCCTGAGTCAAGCATGACCAGCTAAGGTTTGGGCAGATGAAAATGGCCAGCGGTTGGAGGTGAGAGTCTGTGGTCTCTCCCTTCTGTTCCCAACCTTTTTTTTTTTTTCTTTAAGATGGAGGGATTCTTGCTCTGTCACCCAGGCTGGAGTGCAGTGGTGTGATCTCAGCTCACTGCAACCTCTGCCTCCCGGGTTCAAGCGATTCTCAGGCCTCAGCCTCCCGAGTAGCTGGCATTACAGGCACACACCACGACTCCTGGCTAATTTTTGTATTTTTAGTAGAGACAGAGTTTCACCATGTTGGCCAGGCTAGTCTTGAACTTCCTGGCCCCAGCACACACCTCAAGTGATCCTCCCGCCTCAGTCTCCCAAAGTGCTGAGATCACAAGCATGAGCCACTGTGCCCAGCCCCAACTTTTAAAAATGAATTAAAAATAATTGTCTAATTCATTGTTGTCTACAGTTCGATGGATTTTGACAAATGCCACCACCATCCCAATCAAGAACATTTTTATCCACCTCCCAAGACTTCTCATGGATCTTTCCAGTTAATCCCCTCACCCTTCAACAGAAAACCAATATTCTGATTTCTATCACCTTAGTTCAGTTTTGTCTGTTCTACAACTTGCTATAAGTGGTACCAAACGCTGTATCCTCCCCCTCTCTCACCACTTTTAACATGCAAATGATGCAAATGATGCTTACTTTCCATGAGTAAGCAGGTCACATGAAGAACATACACCGCCTTGATCCAGTGGCTCTGCATCTCCCCCAACACACCAGACTGTGCAGTAGCGGGTGTGCTAAGTCTAACCACATGAAATGTCGTTTTTGGCTTAGCGGCAGCTGGGCCGATCTCTCCCTTCCCTGCTTCTGAAGTCCTCCAATCTCAGGGCCTGCTGACCCCCTGCTTCCTGGCCCCAGCACACAGCAATCGCTTTACCCTGAGAGTCCCAGCATCCTGAGAGGTTCTATTTTTGGCTGGAATAACAATCTCCAATACAGGCACAGAGCTGTTCAGCTTAATAGCTAATAATAATATTAGCTACCATTTACTGAAGGCTCTCTCTTCAAGACATCGAGCTTAGTTTGCATACATTATTCCATGTAAGGCTCCCAGTGAGGCATTATCTCCATTTTACCCACTAGGAAACCTGAGCCACTAGGCTCAGAGAGGTTAGAAAGGGGCTTTGAAGCTTTTTGTGGGCAAACGACTCACCTGGGGATCGGTTAAAATGCAGATCCTTACTCAGTAGGTCTGGGCTGGGCTGAGATTCTGCATCTAGTAATAAACTCCCAATTGGTGCTGATGTTGCTGGTTCATGGATCATACTTGGAGTAGCAAGGGGTGAGATAATCCCTCTAAGGTCAATTACCAGCAAGGGGACATTGGACAATATGAATGTCTTCTTTCAAACCCAATGTTTTTTAAGTCTGTTTATGTAGTGGGGAGAAGAAAACAAACAAACAAACACACTGGGGCAGAATTCCTTTTCCAGGAGGCAAGTGCTTTTGTTCAGCAAAACGTCCTCATGAGATACTTAGGTTGTGGAAAGCTCTCCCTCCAGGCAAGGCAGGAATGGGCTACAAATTAGACAAAGAGATAAAGTACTCTTCGAGGGAGATGAATAAGTAACACTAGGGGCTGGAAGCTGGGGAGAGAGGAGCAAGATGGTGGTGGGTGCTGGAGCCCACAAGGAGAAGAGGAAGACGAGCTGTGCCTGGAGGTGGGAAGGCTGTATGGACTCTTACAGTTTTAGGTGTTGGCTCCGTTGGGCTGGAAGCCTTAGATGTTAGGATCGTTCAGCCAAGTTATACACCATAGCCTTGAGTTGGTGGAAGTTTGAAAAGAGGAGATTTCGGGGTGGGGTTTGAATGACCCTTGAAAATGGAATGCGCATGTGCAGTGGGCAAAGATGGACGTCAACCTAAAAGGAAAGTCAGAGGCAGTGATGAGAGAGGAGCCCCTCCCTCCGACCCTGCCTCCACCCCAGTCTCCCGAGAGAAACATGGGGTTTTCCCTGTTCTTGAGCTCAGGGTTCAAGCCCAACTTGTTTACAATTTAAAGGGCAATTACCATAAGATTTTACATCTTTTATTTCAGTTATTGCATGTGACAGCCTTGGGAGGTGAGAGGCTAGGAGTCATCATCCCCATTTTACAGTTGCAGAAAACAAGGCTGGGAGGGTGAGCTTTGGCACTGTTCCCACAGCCACACAGCTGAAGGGTGTCAGAGATGGGGCCAAAAGTGTGCTCTGAATCCTCCCTGTGAATCAGAATCTCCTGGGGAGATTTTTAAAAGTACCAGTTTGCCTAGATCTCCGCCAGGCCATCTGCATTCTCTTTGTCTGAGTTGGGCCCAAGCATCAGGATGTTTCAAAAGATCCTCATTGGTTCCAGTGCTCAGGCAGGAGGAGAACCCTGCACTAGATGATTCATGTAAAGTGCATAGCTCAGCACCGGGCTCAGAGCCGGGCAGTCATCAGCCCAGTTAGCATCAGCTGCTGTGGATATTTTTACTATGCAAACTCAAGCCCTATGACACCATGCTGTCGCCCACTGGTTCTCAAACTCTACCAAGCATCAGAGTCACCTGAAGGGCTTGTTAAAACACAGAGAGCTGGGTTTACCACCTGAGCTTCTGGGTCTAGGATAGAAATCCAGAGGGTGCCTTTCCGACAAGCTGCCTTTCTTAATACTGCTGTTCCAGGGATCACACTTTGAGAACCAGCTCTGTAAACAAAGCAAGGCAAGATGACTCAAAAAGGCACATGATTTTCAACCTTTCCAACTTGGGATTAAGTGGCCAGACTGAGTGGTGCCCTTCCAGTGGCCTGCCATGACAGATGGCAGGACTGGGTGTTGGGCGACCTTTGGCAGGTACATCGTCTAGCAGGTGTGACTAAGACATTGCTGGTTCGTGGCCGATATTCTGGGACCCGGTCCTACATTCAATGGCTGACAGGAGGCTGAAATGGATAGAAAACACCTGTAGCCTAGGCAACACAGTCTGGCTCATACAATGACAGACTACTTGAAAAAGAGAACAGTGAGGAGGAAGGGAGGAAATGAACATGTGTAAGAAAAGAGGAGCTCAGCGTCAAATGTTCTGTATGCTTGCATGCTCATACACTCTCACAGACACACGTAGACACTACTGCATATTATACATATTCTTTCAACCTGGGATGGGAAAGAGGAACCAAGACAAGGGTTCTGGAACCTACTTTGGCTTTTCTGCTCTCAGGCAAGAAGCCAGACATTGTCCCATTTAAGTTGCCATAAATTGGGTCATGGGACCACCCCCATCACCATCACCCTGACCACAGTCTGGTCAGATCTGCTAGCCCCAAGCTGCCACGTGTAGACATAAGGGAGCCTGGCAGCCAATGAGGAGGCCTGGTGCAAAAACTCTCACTGACAGAGAAGCCCTGCAGTAGACAAGTGGGAACCATCCAAGTTAGGGCTTAGCCTCTGGGGGACACATACAGCGGAGGGAAACAAGCCGAGGTAGCAGAAAGAGAAGACAGAAAAAGTAGGAGGGGCTGAGTCACCACTCAACAGTCTTTTTTTTTTTTTTTAAATCATGGTGGTATTTTTTCTACCATAAGCATTTTTCTTGATTTTTACTTTTTATTTATTTATGTTGTAGAGACAAGGTCATGTTGCCTAGGCTGGTCTTGAACTCCTGAGCTAAAGTGATCCTTCCTCTTTGGCATCCCAAAGTGTTGGGATTACAGGTGTTAGCCACTGCATCTGGTGGTGGCTGATGCTGTATTTTTATTTTTAAATTTTAAACAAAATTTAATTTTTAATTTTATTTATATTTATGTACTTATGTATTTCATTTTAGAGACAGGGTCTCATTATATCACCCAGCCTGGGTTTGAATTCCCGGGCTCAAGTTGTCATGCTGCCTCAGCCTCCTGAGTAGCTGGGATGATAGACATATGACATCACACTCTGTGAGGACAGTCTTAGAGTAGGCAGTCCCTTCTGAGGGAGTGACAAGATGGCCAGGTCGCTGGAACTGCTGATATAGCCTGACCCACATTCTGTACTGGCTTCTTGACCTTAAAGCTTTTTGAATAAGCAGAGCTCATTACCTCCTTTCATTCCACCCCATGGAGCAGGAGTGAAGGTTTGGGTCTAATTCAAATGCTCTGGTGGGCCATCAGCCCCAAAACAGATAGAACACTCATTGAGTTCAAAAAGTTACGCACACATGGGGGTGGTATCTCCTTGTCCCCTTCTTCTATGTGGCTGAGCAGGAAAAGCAAGGACCACCCCAGTCATTTCTGCCTCTTTAGATTCCTGTTCTGCTCCCATGTAGAAGCCCCCTCACCCTACCTTTGCACACAGGTTCTTTCCCTCTCTCTCTCTCTCTCTGATCACGGATGGGTGGGTTCTGCCCTTTCCCCTCATTGCAGTGGTAAGATGGGGAATTCGAATATGAGCTGCTTTGGTTCTAGATCACAAGTGTTGCATCAACTCAGATAAAAAGGTTCTATATCAGAGCTCACCAGTCTGCACTGAAGAGGCATAGGGAGCCCCAGTTAAATAAAAACATATGTCATTCAGGACTCTTGGTTGCCAACAAAAAGAAACCCAATTCAAATTGGCTTAGAAATTTAAAAAAGATGGGAGAAGGGAAGAGGGTGCACTTGCTTCGGTGGCTTCTGATATAGCTGAGTCCAGGAGCTCAAAAATCGCATCAAGACTCACTGTTTCCCCACTTCTCACCTCGACTTGCCTTTATTCCTGAGTGGTAAGCACCACTATCAGCTGCTGAAGGCTCACACTCTACCAGTAGAAACAATTCTCTTAGATCAAGCCAGAGTCCTGGAAGACCTAGGTCGGCCAGGCCTGGGTTGCAAACCTATCAATGCACCCACTGCTGGACTGGTCAGATCTGGGTTCTGTGCCCACTCCTGGACAGAGAGTGGGCGAGGGCTGGCTCCCAAAAGATAGTCAGGGTCCTGTTACTAGAAGAATGGAGAACAGATGCTGGGAAGGCAAAACCAACAAATGCTGACCACAATATGTTTCATAGTTTCATTCTCCGCATCTTTATCTTTTTCAAGGAGAGATGTTCTAAAGCAGGATTTGGGTATGCCAGCGTCCTGACCAAAACCATCTCCTTCAGTTCCCATGAGCACCACCAGTTCCCATGAGCCTGGCCATGTGTTTGCTGGAATGGTTTATTTCATGTCCTCACTTCTTCCTATAAATTGTAGGACTAACATATCCTTGTCAATTTCTTTTCTCTGCTTTGTAAGATGGCACTCAGCTTCATGACATCTCTCCAAAGGGCCTGAAGGCTGTGCCCCACATGCATCACCTCAGGGCAAAAGCACTTACAAGACAAGTCACTCCTGGAAGCTGCTTCTTAAAGCAGAGCATCTCAGGTAATTACCTGAGTCCCTAAAAACACTGCTTCCTTGAACCCCAAGGTTCCAAAGCTACAGGAGCATCCCAGATCCAATTTCCTAATAATATCTGTCTTTCTATTCTTTGCTATAAAATAGCTTAGAACAAAAGCAAAAATATAGGGGCTCCTTTTTGGTAAATTTTTCAAGGTAATACCTATCCAGAAGAAAGTAATCCCGGATGTACGAATAAAAGCATATTACACTGACTTCTATGCACAAGCACATGGACACCTACGTCATTTCTAACAAAAAAAAGTGGAAATCATCTAAATATACAGCCAAATGAGATCAGTTAAATGGCTAATGGTTCATTCACATAGCCTTTCTGCAGCATTATACAGGAACACTATGCAGCCAATAAAAATATTGAATAATGTGAGAATACAGTCAGGATACGTTGCTTAGTGAAGAGAGTAAAATCCTACCTTCAATTTTTAAAAACTTGTAAACACATTGCTATGGATTGAATTGTATCCTTCCCACCACCACTCAAATCCTGAAACCCTAACCACTAATGTCATTGTATATGGAAATAGGGACTACAATGAGGCAATTAAGGCTAAATGAGGGTATATAAGGATGGGACTCTGATAGAATAGGATTGGTATCCTTATAAGAAGAGACACCAGAGAGCTTACTTGCTCTCTCTCTTCACGTGTGTGCAACCCAGGTGTCAGCTGGGGCTGTGGTCTCATTAGAGGCTTGATTGGGGAAGGACCCGCTTTCCAGCCCTCTCAGGCTGTTGGCAGAATTAAGTTACTTGTGGTTTAGGACTGAAGGTCTCAGTCACTTGCTAACTGTTGAACAGAGGCCCCCTTCAGCTCCTACAGGATATCACTGGGGTGTCCTTGCTGTGTGGGTTTCCTAAAAATGATGCTTGCTTCTTCAAAGTTAGCAGGGGATGCAGAAACCACACCAACATCTATGTCATGTATTCAGGTATACACAACCGCACACATTCTGTCACCTTTCTGTATTCTGTTGGTTAGAAGCAGGTCACAGTTCTATCCACACTCAAAAGCAGACCCTCACAAGGGCATGGCCACAGGCAGATCATGGGGGCCATCATAAGCTACTGTCACAAAAGCTGTAAATAATTGTATTGATCAATTTAACACATTTAAAATGCTAAATGATGAAAGATTTTTACATCCTGCCCTAGAGACTTATTTTCACAGGACTTCAATTTTCTCTCATTTTATTTTTGTGACTGTCACTCATATCCTTCATATCCTATTTGCTTTACTATGTATACTTTTTTTTTTTTTGAGATGGAGTCTTGCTCTGTCACCCAGGCTGGAGTTCAGGGGCACAATCTTGGCTCACTGCAACCTCTGCCTCCCAGGTTCAAGTGATCTTCCTGCCTCAGCCTCCCAAGTAGCTGGGATTACAAGCATGCCCCCCCATGCCCTGGTCTTTTTTTTTTTTTTTTTTTTTTTTTGTGGAGATGGAGTCTCACTCTGTCGCCCAGGCTGGAGTGAAGTAGCGAGATCTTGGCTCACTGCAAGCTCCGCCTCCTGGGTTCACACCATTCTCCTGCCTCAGCCTCCCAAGTAGCTGGGACTACAGGCACCTGCCACCACGCCTGGCTAGCTTTTTGTATTTTTAGTAGAGACAGGGTTTCACCATGTTAGCCAGAATGCTATTGATCTCCTGACCTCGTGATCCACCCGCCTCGGCCCCCTAAAGCGCTGGGATTACAGGCGTGAGCCACCATGCTGGGCCTTTTTTTTTTTTTTTAGTAGAGATGGGTTTCACCATGTTGGCCAGGCTGGTCTCAAACTCCTGACCTCAGGTGATCTGCCTGCCTCGACCTCCCAAAGTGCTGGGATTACAGGCATGAGCCACTGCACCTGGCCTACGTACACTTTTTTTACATTTACTTTTATGTTTATTAGAGATGAGGTCTTGCAGTGTCATTCAGGCAGCAGTGCAGTGGCATGATCATAGCTCGCTGTAGCCTCAAATCCCTGGGCTCAAGTGATCCTCCTACTTCAGCCTCCCAAGTAGCTAGGACTACAGGTGTGCGCCATCATGCCCAGCTAATTTTTAAATTTTTTGTAGAGACAGGGTCTTAATATGTTGCCCAGGCTGGTCTCAAACTGCTGGCTTCAAGTAATCCTCCTGCCTCAGCCCCACAAAGTGCTGGGATTACAGGCATGAGCTATTGCACCAGGCCTATGTAAACTTTTTAATAAAGTATAACATACCCACAGAAAAACAAATCAGAAATGTATACAGTTTGATGACTTTTCATAAAGTGACTGCACCCACATAATCAGTCCCCAAACCAAGAATCAGCACATTTCAGGCTCCTGGAAAGCCCCCTTGTGCCTCCTGGCAGTCATTATGCACTCCCCGACCCCTACCAAGGGTGTCCATGCTCCTGACAGGGCTACATATTTTAAGCTACTCTCATCCTCCTCCAACTTTTTCATGCCTGTCAATCTCACTTACAAAGTTGTCCTGGAATAAGGATTGAGGATTTAGATACCAAACCTGCTCAGCCAACCAGGACCAAAAAGAACCTTTGCTACAGACCCAATTCTGATAGAAATGATGCTTTGGCTCAAGTAGAACTGAATTGCTGGAATTTGCTGGGTGATGGCATCCTCCCCACCAGAGAAACTGGAAGGGGAAAAGCTTTATTTAAGGGAATTGAAGGCAGAGAGAGGCAAAGCTACTGTTAGGTGCTCATTCGCTCCTTAAAGTGCGTCCCTATTTCCACACCCAAGTGAATTACTCCCCAGGGAAGTGAAGAAAACTGCAGATGTGATTGAGAAACTGTTAGAATTCTCTAAAACAGCACTGTCTAGAAGAAATATAACACAAGCCACATTATGTAATTTAAAAATTTCTGGTGACCTGGGCCTGGTGGCTCATGCCTGTAATCCCAGCACATTGGGAAGCCCAAATGGGAAGATCGCTTGAGGCCAGGAGTTTGGGACTAGCCTGGGCAACATAATGAGATGCCATCTCTATAAAAAAAAAAAAAAATTAGCCGGGCATGGTGATGCACACCAGTAAGTCCCAGCTACTCCAGAGGCGGAAATAGGAGGATCTCTTGAGCCCAGGAGTTCGAAGCTGCAGTGAGCTCTGATCACACTGCTGCACTCCAGCCTGGGCAACAGAGCAAGACCCCATCTCTCTAAAAAAAAATCAATAAAGTGAAATACATAAAAAAATTAATATTCTTCTTGTAAGCACGTTTAAAAAGTCAGAGGAAACAGGATTTCATAATTTTAATAATCATTAATAAATATTAAATAATGATAATTTAAACAATGTTTATTTTCATATACTATATCCAAAATATTATAATTTTCACCTATAACAATATAAAATTACGAATGAAATATTTTAAATACAATAAGACATTTTACATTTTTTTCATTCTAAGTCTCTGAAACCCAATGTTTTACATCTAATATTTTACATGTCAGTTCAGACTAGCCACATTTCAATTGCTCAGAGGCATGTGTGGCTGATAGTGACTATATTGGCCAGAGCAGTTTTAAGGAACCAGGAAGAAGTGTCAGGAAATGAGCAAAAAAAAAAAAAAAAAATCCAAGTTTTCAAATGGTCCAAGAGTAGGTTGCAATAATACCCAAATAACAAATACGTATTCACTCATCAAACATGTTTGATATAGGGGACTAAAAGAAGAACTCAAAGCTTCTGCCCTCAAGAACCTCATAAGGGAGACAGTAAGGGAGACAGATGTATAGACCATTACAACATCAAGTGGCAAGTGCAATACCAGAGATAAGCGAGAAGCAGCACGGTGATGGCCCATTAGCTGGGAGGGTGGAGGGAGAATACACATTCTAATACTACCCTCCATTACAACTAGTTAGGGTGCCTCAAATTCTCAACATGCAATGAGTTCTGGGTCATGAAAACAGTCTGGTTAAAATGCAAATACCTACTCAGGCAGGGTGAACACATAAATATATGCACGCCCATTTACATTCATTATTTTTTCAAAACCAGATTTATTTGTGTTCTTTAGTGGAAAACAGAGCTGGAGGTATAGGGGAGAGATCCAGGACTCAAGGCTGAACTGTGGAGCACTCAGGCCTTAAAGGCTTCTGAGAGGAGACCTCGTCAAAGAGAAAGAGCATTGAAAGTGAAGATTTAGGTGTCAAAAAGAGGCTGAAAACTGCCTGAATTTGCCCATGGAGAAACCAGTCCAGACCAATGCCTTTCTTTATCTGAACACATGGCCCTCAGACCTCCTGCAACAGACTCACCTGCATATGGCTGGGTGCGGTGGCTCACTACTGTAATACCAGCATTTTGAGAGGCCGAGGCATGAGGATTGCTTGAGCCCAGGAGTTCCAGTCCAGCCTGGGCAACGTGGCAAGACTTCATCTTTATAAAAAAAACTTAGAAAAAATTTGTAAAAATGCATAGCCTTATAGCCCTGGGCCCCACCCCAGACCTCTTACGGTAATCAGTATTACAGTTCCCAGTCATTTGCTCCTTCTTTCCTAGAAGATGATGATACATGTTTTTTGTTTTTTGGGGGGTTTTTTGAGAAGGAGTCTCACTTTAACACCCAGCTAGAGTACAGTGGCACAATCTGGGCCCACTGCAACCTCCACCTCCCAGATTCAAGGGATTCTCCTGCTTCAGCCTTCCAAGTAACTGTGACTACAGTCATGCGCCACCATGCCTGGCTAATTTTTTTTTTGGTAGAGACATGATTTCACCATGTTGGCCAGGCTGGTCTTGAACTCCTGACCTCAGGGGATCCACCTGCCTCGGCCTTCCAAAGTGCTGGGATTACAGGCTTAAGCCACCATACCCAGCCTGATGATACATCTCTGATACAAGTGTATGTCCCCTATGGGGCTGTTCCTTCTGTGTGAGTCCTTAAATGAAGAAAATGTGGCAGATCCGATACACAGCCAACATAAAATGTCAGTAAAAAACAAACCTTTTTTTCATTATATGCCACTGAGATTTGGGGAATCATTTGTTACTGCAGTATAACCAAGTGAGTGCTGACTGATACACATAATGAATCAACATTTCTCGCGGAGAAGGTAGATCCTGTGAATCTCCATTTTTCCCCATGGGACCCTTATTCTCACTAATGTCACCCAAGCAAACAAATAAGATATATTCCCTTTGAAAAGTGAGCCTTTCATCAGACTGAAAGTTGAATGCTGGCCACAAATCAAATAGACACTTAGAGTTTCGGGTTTCCATAAGGCAGAGTTCTGTATAAATACAGTCTTTTTTTTTTTTTTTTGAAACAGAGTCTCGCTCTGTGGCCCAGGCTGGAGCATAGTGGTGTAATCTTTGCTCACTGCAACCTCTGCCTCCTGGATTCAAGCAATTCTCCTGCCTCAGCTTCCCAAGTAGCTGGGATTACAGGTGCACGCCACCGCACCTGACTAATTTTTCTATTTTTAGTAGAGATGGGGTTTCACTATGTTGGTCAGGCTGGTCTTGAACTCCTGACCTCATGATCTGCCTGCCTTAGCCTCCCAAAGTGCTGGGATTACAGGCGTGAGTCACCACACCCGGCCCGTAAATACAAGTCTTAATTCCTCAGCCCATTATAGTCCTAGAAATTAAGGAAAACTAAAGCTACACAGAAGCAGCCTTGCTAGCTCATCTGCAAGCATGGAGTTCTTATTCTATGCAAGGCCCTGGGCCTAGCCCTGAAGGGAGCTCTGTGCAGCAAGCCCGACCAAACATCCCTGTCCCTATGAGGCTTTCATCCATGGTTCCCTGATCATCAGGATTCTTGTTTTTCTGAGTTGGGCAATGCTATGACCTGCATGTGCTCTCCAAAACTCATAGGTTAAAACTTTCTCTTTTTTTTTTTTTTTGGTGGAGTCTCACTCTGTTGCCCAGTCTGGAGTGCAATGGCACAATCTCAGCTCACTGCAACCTCTGCCTTCCAGGTTCAAGCGATTCTCCTGCCTCAGCCTCCCAACTAGCTGGAATTACAGACACCCACCTCTACGCCTGGCTAATTTTTGTATTTTTAGTAGAGACGGGGCTTCACTATGTTGGCCAGACTGGTCTCAAACTCCTGACCTCAAGTGACCTATTGGCCTCAACCTCCCAAAGTACTGGGATGACAGGTGTGAGCCACCACACCACTCGGCCTGTATGTTGAAACTTAATCAACAATGTGATGATATTATTAGGTGGGGCCTTTAGGATATGATTAAGTCGTGAGGGTAGAGCCCTTGTGAATGGGATTAATACCCTTATAAAAGGGCTGGGACGAATTGTCTAGGCCCATTTTGCCCTTCATGTGAGGACACAGCCTTTGTTCCCTCTTGAGGAAGCAGCAACAAAGTGCCATCTTGGAAGCAGAGGCCAGGCCTCACCGGACGCCGAACCTGCCTTGATCTCGGACTTCCAGCCTCCAGAACTCTGAGAAATAAATTTCTGTTCTTTATAAATTACTGTCTCAGGCATTTTGTTATAGCAGCCCACATGGATCAAATAAGACAGGCGGAAGTGGTTTTTCCCCATACTTTGACCAAGCACAGGTTCTAGGTAGGAGGGTGAAGGCAATTCTAACCTAGAAAGTCAGCTCTTGTTCCAGAAGGGGAGGCTGGCACTGCTCATCCAGGGTAACCATCCATTTCTAACAGACATGGCAGTCACCACGTTCTTCTAAAAGGAAGCTTGGGACAATGTAGCACCCCTCCCTGCTTGCCATCCTTCAATTGTTCTCCATTGCTTTTAGGAGTACAGCCTGACTCCTTACTGGGGCATAGAAGGCCCTTTGTGAACTGACCTTGGCTTACCTCACTGGTCTCTCCTTCCCTCTCTCTCTCTGCACTCTAGCCACTCAAATATTTCTACTGTTCCTCAAAGTCATCATCCTTTCTTTCTCACCTCTGGGCTTTTGCATGTACTGTTGCCCTGCCTGGAATATGCTAGATTCAACTAACTCTGGGGCTCAGCATATGTGTGACTTCTTTCAGAAAGACTTCTCTGACAAATACCTGTCCCCCAAAACAAAACAAAACAAAAAAACCCACTGGGCAGAAGGACTCCCTTAGGGGCTCAGCCACCCTCTATTTCTCCAGCCTTGTTCTTAGCCCAGTGGATGGAGTCCACCCCATTAAACGTCCACTTCTCTAGCAGTCTATAAGCCCTGAGAGAAGGAACTCCATCCTGCTTCCAGTATCCCCTCAGCCAGCGCAATGTCTGCCACATGGCAGGTGCTCTCTATATATTTCTTGCATGAATGAACAAAGAAGAAATTTAAAAACCATTAGCATAGCTCCTTTCTGAAACTACCCTGGCCTGGGATGCAGGTGATTCTTAATCAATTTCTCACTTTCCCATGAATTTGGCAATAACTTATCTATCTCTGCCTCACTCCACTGCCAACTGCCACTCCCTCTTCTATGTTCTTCTTGGAGTTCTGAGCCTGACCAACCACTGAGCTCTCCCTTGGCTGAACAATGACCAGGGAAGAGCCACCCCATCCCCTGTTCTTTGAGCACCTACTGTGTGCAAGGGCATCAGATGCATGTCTGAAAGAATGCACCAAGAACCCTGGGAGGTAAACCGTATTATTTTTGAACATTTCCAAAGTTGTGAAATACAACATCTGTATTCGGCCGGGCCCAGTGGCTCACACCTGTAATCCCAGCACTTTGGGAGGTCGAGGCGGGCGGATCACCTGAGGTCAGGAGTTTGAGACCAGCCTGACCAACATGGAGAAACCCCGTCTCTACTAAAAATACAAAACAAGAAAAAAAAAAAATTAGCCAGGCGTGGTGGCGTGCACCTGTAATCCCAGCTACTTGGGAGACTGAGACAGGAGAATCACTTGAACCCAGAAGGCGGAGGTTGCAGTGAGCTGAGATCACGCCATTGCACTCCAGCCTGGGCAGTAAGAGTGACACTCCATCTCAAAAAAAAATAAATAAATAAATTGTATTCACAAACACCAAAAGCATAGACATAGAGCTTAACAAAGTATTATCAACTAACATCTGCTTCCTCACTGCCCAGGTCCAGGTAAGTTGTCCATATCCCACAGGTCTCACATCCTGTCCAGGACATCACCTCTTCCCTCCCAATCGGCAATAGCTTCCTTGCTTTGTTGAAGACACCTAAGCAGGCACCCCTAAACCACAGAGTGTTGTGCTTTTGAAAACCTCTTGATTAAAGTGTACTTGACATATCCCAGGGCCCTACACCATCAGCAACGCAAATGGTGGCCTGGGCAAGGCTGGGATGGGGGTGTCCCAGGTTGGCAGAGAGACTCAGGGCAACCGGGACGAGGTCCAATACAGTTCCAAAAAAGTCTGGGGGAAGAGCAGAAAGGAAGTAAAGAAGTAAGCTCACGCCTGGGCTTTGTTTCCCAGACATTCCCATCACGGTGCGCTAAAACCTCTGCCTTCCCACTGCTTCCCTTTGCCCCTCCTTAGCCCTCCTCATGGAGATAGATGCGTGTAGTTGCTATGAACGGAGGGGAACTCCTGGGGCTGAGAAGCCCAGGGAAGACCCATTCAGCTCCTCGTTTTCCCAGCTAACAGCTTATAAAAATCTGTTGTCATTTCACTAACAATTGAGTGTGTGGAAACGCATTGGATGTCAAGGACCATCCTCATTCAAGGCATGCGCACAGAGATGCAGCAGAGCACAGCAGGTTACAGGGCAGCAGAGCACAGGGGGCAAAGGGCGGCACTTGGGGTCACATTCTGAGCCTGGCTCTCGCCTTTCAGGGTCCTCAGGCAAGGTCTTTTCCTCCCTGATCAGCATCCGTTTCTCGTTATAATGTGGGGTCGCAGCAGGCGCATCCGCGAAGACAATGCCTGTACAGCACTTGGTACTGCACCTGGCACAAAAAGGAGAGCTTCGAAAATATTAGCTATGGTGGTGAATACAAAATAACATGACATGGCAGAGGCAGAGAGCAAGAGCCTTGGTCTTTGTAGAACCCCCAAGGATGTGCCTTTGTTTTGGAGCATTTGAGGCGGAGACTCTGATGGTACCAAGCTTCAGAGCAGGCCACACAGCCCTTGGTGGGGCTCATCAGCACTTGGAGAGGGTCCCAGGGCACCTCTGCAGTGAGGTGGAGGGATGCAAGAAGAGAAGAGCCACCTGTCACCAGCGCGCCCTCCCCATGCATCCCATGTGCACTGCTGGCAGCAGCCGCCCCACTGGGAGCCATCTGGCCTCAGTCAGCGTCCCTGCCCCTGTCCCCAGGGCCAGCCCAGGGGCTGCCTAGGTGACAAAGGCTCAACTGCAGGGCTGCATCCCTCACTAGGGGCGTTGCTAAGACCAGGGTGTGAGGGGTAGACACACTCAAGGAAATGGGTGGAGGGTGGGGAGATAATGTCACAATAGGCACCTATGGCCAGGTCCTCAGATAAACAAGGAAGTCCAGGGGCAGGTACTCTGGGGAGGAGCAGGCCGCAGTCTTGCCTCTCTCTGTGTCTCTGCTTCGCTTTTGTCTCTCCTCTTCCTTCCTGCTTTCACTTTTGCTTTCTTCCCTTGCCCTCCTTCCTCCTCCTCTTGTCCTTTCCCTCTCTCTTAGGATGAAATAGATTCCTAGGGCTACCATAGCAAGTCACCACAAACTGGGTGGCTTCAAACAACAGAATTTTGTTTTCTCACAGCTCTGGAGGCCTGAAGTCCAAATCAAGGTATTGGCTGGGTTGGTTCCTTCTGGAGGCTCTGGGAAAGAAGCTTCCGTCACCTGCCTCCCCCAGCTTCTGGTGGCTTCAGCAGTCCTTGGCATTTCTTGGCTTGTGGCTGCATTACTCCAATCTCTGCCTCCATCTTCACACAGCCCCGCCGCTGTGTCTCTGGGTGTTACATCTCCCTCCTTTCACATATAAAGACACCAGTCATTGGATTGAGGGCTCACCCTAAATCTAGGATTATCTCATCTCTAGGTCCTTAACTCAATTACATATGCCAAGACCCTTTTTTCCAATAAGGCCTTTTTTCTTTTTCTTTTTAAATTTGTATTTTCTTTTTTTTCTTCCTAGTTCTTAGTAAGTGTGCACCAAATAAGGTCTTATTCTGAGGTTCTGGGTGAACATACCTTGGCGGGGAGCACTATTTAACCAACTAAACTCTTTCACTTTCTCTTCACATCCCCACTCCTCATTCCCCACTCCGGACCCTTTTCTCTCTCCCCCTGCTTTTCCCTTCCCTTCTTCCTTTGTCTCACCCTCTCCCCTTTTCCCTCTTGCTCTTCCTCTCTTTCTCCTCTCCTCTTCCTCAATTTACTTATTTCGTAAACTTCTGTTTTGCGCTGCCCCATTACTTAGTTTGCACTGATCATAACCCCATGTGAGTTTGTAGCTCTGGTGCCCAGCAACAGCTAGTCTAGAATTTTTACTCTTATTTAAAATTCCGATGAGAACAGACTTGACTGGCTCAGCCTGGTCAAGTGTCCAACCAGCTGTGGGTGGAGGGGTATCAGAAAGTAAATACTGGGTTACAAGCCACCAACTGTGTCTGCTGCATCTTCTTAGGGGCATTCATCAGTAGTGTTTTCTTCTGCTTAACTTTCATGACAGAAATGTTCAAATATACAGGAGAGAATAACACAATAACACCTCACTGCAGAGGTCCCCTGGGACCCTCTCCAAGTGCTGATGAGCCCCACCAAGGGCTGTGTGGCCTGCTCTGAAGCTTGGTACCATCAGAGTCTCCGCCTCAAATGCTCCAAAACAAAGGCACATCCTTGGGAGTTCTACCATGTACCATTGCCCAGCTTCAACAACCATATTTTGCCATTCTTATTTTCTCTCTCTCTCTCTGTCCCTCTCTCTTCCCCAGCTCCCATTTTCCTCCCTCCTTGGATCATTAAAAGCAATTGGCTGGCAGATCACCTGAGGTCAGGAGTTTGAGACCAGCCTGGCCAACATGGCAAAACCCCGTCTCTACTAAAAACATAAAAAGTTAGCTGGGTATGGTGGCGGGTGTCTGTAATCTCAGTTACTTGGCAGGCTGAGGCAGGAGAATGGCTTGAACCTGGGAGGCGGAGTTGCAGTGAGCTGAGATTGTACCACTGTACTCCAGCCTAGGGGATAGGGTAAGACTCTATCTCCAAAAAACAAAACAAGATTTAAAAGCAATTGTGTAATATACTTTATTTTTTAGAGTAGGAATAGCTTCAGGTATGCAGCACACTTGAGCATAAAGTACAGAGAGTTCCCACATACTCCCTGCTCCCATATGTGCAACCCTCCCCCCGCCAATTCTCATCATGTACCAGAGTGGCACATTTGTTACAGCTGATGAACCTACATTGACACAGTGCCATCAGCCACAGCCCATTTGGGGCTGGCTATTGACAGGTGATCATTTCTTTTCTTTTTTCTTTTCTTTCTTTTTTTTTTTTTTTTTGAGACAGGATCTCACTCTGTCACCCAGGCTGGAGTGCAGTGGCATGATCATGGCTCAGTGCAACCTCAAACCTCCAGGCTCAAGCTATTCGCTCGCCTCAGCCTTCCGAGTAGCTGGGACTACAAGTATGTGCCATTGCACCCGGCTAATTTTTCTTTATTTTGTAGAGACAGAAGTCTCACTGTGTTGCCCAAGCTGGCCTTGAACTCCTGGCCTCAAGCTGTCCTCCCACCTCGGCCTCCCAAAGTGCTGAAATTATAGGTGTGAGCCACTGCACCTAGCTCATTTCACTTTCAAATACTACCACGTATATCGATGGCAGATACAACCTGATATTATGACATTAGAAACCTCCCAATGGGGTGCATTGGAAAGTACAGTCACCATTTATAAGAGTCTTGCCACAAATACTGAATCTGAATCTCATTAAGCCTCTGGAGCTCATCACTAGTTTACAGGAAATACCACAGACTCACAATGATAAAAATGCCTTCCAATTCCATAGAGCTACTTGACTTTTTAAAGCACATTTACGTGGATGATGGCCTCCTTTTATAACCATAGATCATCCTAGATTTGGGTTGACGAGATAAACATTCTTATTCCCATTTCAGAGACTGAATAATTAAGGTAACAAGGAAGTGAAATGAGAACTTAATTGAGGGCCACCAGGCTTGGTTTCAAGTCCTGGCTCTACCACTAAATCATCTTTGTGACCTTGGGCAGGGCTGGGACCCCACAAGGCTACAGTTAATGCATCCAGATTTGCCCAGGACAGCCCTGGTTTACACCTGCTGAACCTGTGTGGTTATCATCTGAGACTTCTTTTTTTCTAAAACATGTTCCAGGCTGGGTGTGGTGGCTCTGGCCTGTAATCCCAGCACTTTGGGAGGCCAAGGTGGGTGGATCACTTGAGGCCAGGAGTTCAAGACCAGCCTGGCCAACATGGTGAAACCCTGTCTCCACTAAAAATACAAAAATCAGCCAGGAGTGGTGGCGGGCGCCTATAATCCCAGCTACTAGGGAGCTGAGGCAAGAGAATCACTTGAACCTGAGAGGCGGAGGTTGCAGTGAGCCAAGATCATACTATTGCACTCCAGCCTGGGTGAACAGAGCAAGACTCCATCTAGAAAATAAAAATTAAAAAATAAATAAAATAAAATGTGTTCCAGCTTGGACAATAAATTATATAGTTCCCTTACCTAAAGCCCTAGATGATGAGGAGTATGGACCAAGCCAGTGGTTTTCTATTCTGGTTGCACAACAGAATCACTAGGGGAGAGTTTCTAAGCTTCCAATGCTTAAAGTCTACCCTAAACCAATCAAATTAGAAGATTTGCAGAGGTGGGACCTGATATGGAATTTGGTTGGAGCTTCCTATGTGATTCTAATGTGCAGCCAGGGTTACAGCCACACCATTGGGTGCTCCTGTCACTGAGCAGGAGCCAGTTACTAACAGTGACAAGCATCACTTGGCAGCTAGTGCAAATGAGGAAGCTCGGGTCCCACTGCATTCCAACTGTCTTAGTCTGTTTGTGCTGCTGTAACAGAATACCACAAATTGGATAATATACTAGCAATATAAACTTATTTCTAACTAGGCGCAGTGGCTCATACCTTCAATCCCAGCACTTTGGGAGGCCAAGGCAGGTGGATCACTTGAGGTCAGGAGTTCAAGACCAGCCTGTCCAACATGGGGAAACGCTGTCTCTACTAAAAATACAAAAATTAGCCAGGCACACCAGTTTCTCAGCTACCTGAGAGGCTGAGGCACAGGAATGGGTTGAACCCGGGGAACGGAGGTTGCAGTGAGCCAAGATCACATCCACTGCACTCCAGCCTGGGTGAGAGAGCAAGACTCCATTTCAAAAAGAAAAAAAGAAAAGAAAAGAAACTTATTTCTCACTGTTCTGGAGGTCAGGATGTGCAAGGTGGAGGTGCCATCAGTCTTTGTATCTGGTGATACCTTGAACACTGGTCTTCGGATGGGAGGAATGCTATGTCCTCACATGGCGCAAAGGATGGAAGGGCAAGAGAGCATCCCTTTCAACCTTGAGCCCTTTTATAAGGGTGCTAATCCCATTCATGACAGTGGCATCCTCATGACTTAATCACCCCCCAAAGACTACACCTGTTAATACTCTTGCATTATGAATTAATTTTGCCTATTTATTTATTTATTTATTTATTTATTTATTTATTTATTTATTTATGTTTTGAGACAGTCTTGCTCTGTCGCTCAGGCTGGAGTGCAATGACATGATCTCAGCTCACTGCAACCTCTGTCTCCTAGGTTCAAGCGATTCACCCCACCTCAGCCTCCCAAGTAGCTGGGATTATAGGTGCCTGTCACTATGCTCAGCTAATTTTTATATGCTTAGTAGAGACAGGGTTTTGCCATGTTCGCCAGGCTGGTCTCAAACTCCTGACCTCAAGTGATCCTCCCGCCTCAGCCTCCCAAAGTGCTGAGATTACAGTCATGAACCACCGTGCCTGGCCAGATTAATTTTGAACATGAATTTTGGAGGGGACACCATCATTCAAACCATAGCACCTACAGACTGAATCAGAATTTGCATTTGAACAAGATCCCCTGAGGATCTTGCCCTTTGAAGTTTGAGAAGCACCTCTCTAATAGCCCTAAAATCTGACTGCTTCTAAATGACTTGGCCAATATCACTGGGCTGGTAAGAGTCAGACCTTAACCTGAGCAACTGGCTCTCGGTTTCTTATTTTGTTTACTTTTTATCTTTGAAGATGGGGTCTCATTCTGTCACCCAGGCTGGAGTGCAGTGGCAAAATCACAGCTCACTGCAGCCTCAAACTCCTGGGCACAAGCGATCCTCCCACCTCAGCCCATTTTACAGATGAGAAAAGTTGAGGCTCAGAGAAAGTAAGTCATTTGCTGGAGGTCATGAAGGAGCCAGTTACGAGCAGCAGGCCACACCAAATTTGGAGCCAGTCACTGGGTTGGTTGAAAGGATCCCAATGCAAGTAAAATGCAGATACTCTGAGTCCAGGGAAGATAAACTAAATTCAGTTTCATTTTGCTTTTTAGGGCAGAAGAAAGGGCTAGAAGAAGTAAAGTGGAGATGAGAAGGATGTAAGAGGAATTTGATCATCTAGAAATTGAGGCACACTTTATAATTCTGTCTTAAAAAAAGATTTGGGGCTGGGTGCAGTGGCTCACACCTGTAATCCCAGCACTTTGGGAGGCTGAGGTGGGAGGATCAGTTGAGCCTAGGAGTTTGAGACCAGAGTGGACAACATAGCAAGACCCCCATCTCCACAAAAAAAAATTAAAAGTTAGCCAGGTATGGTGGCACGCACCTGTAGTCCCAGCTACTCGGGAGGCTGAGGTGGGAGAATAGCTTGAGCCCAGGAGTTTGAGACTGCAGTGAGCTATGATCTCACCACTACACTCCAGCCTGGACAAGAGAGTGACGGCTTGTCTCAGAAAAAAAACAAAACCAAAACCAAAACAACAACAAAAAAAACCAGATTTGGGGTGTGTGCCCTAAGGTGCTGGAGAAAAAGAGGACCAGATTGACCCTAACCCTCTGCAGGCTTCAAAGTGTCTCCCAGTGTGTTGGATGGTGTCACTTGAGGTCAGTTTCCAGGAAAGATACCAAGGTGTACTATAAGAAACCACCTTGATATGTGGGGGCTTAAGACAAGCCTTTGTTATTGCTCTCAAGTCTATTTCTCAAATTAGGTGTGTCCACTGATCTGGGTCCAGCGGAGCTCACCTCCACTGGGCTCACTCAGACATCTAACATCAGTGACAGGTTGTCTGGGGCCGTCTAGTCTTAGGTGGCCTCACTTACACATCAGGAGGCCAGCCGGCTGTTGGCTGGGGTGATGGTGAGGTCTCAGCCTTGTGTCTCTCATCGTCCAGCAGGCTAGCTCAGGCTTGTTCACATGGCTGCTGTGCAGTTCCAAGGGACGGAGCAGAAACATGCAAGGCTGCCTGCACAGATGCAGTCAGCCACACTCAATCAGCTGCGTATTATTCATGAGGGTACCAGCACTGATTCAAGAGGGGGGAAAACAGGCACCACCTCTTGATAAGGACTTGCTGCAAGGAATGGGACCTTGTGGCCCTTTTTGAAAAACAATTTACAGATTGATCTATGGAAGGAGAAATATAAAACAATAGGGACAAAAAATAGATAAATAATGAGAGTAAAGGAGAGGAGGTTGGGAGTGGAGAAGTGATTTTTTTTAACGCCAAAACTCTAGTTTATTTATTTATTGATTATTTTAACAAATACTCAGTGAGCATCTACTGTGGACCAGGTGCTATGCTGGCCCTGAAGGTATAATGGGAGGTAGATCTAGAACCTGCCCTCCTGCGTCTTACAGTTTAGAGCAGGAAACAGAAAAGGAAACCCACCCTACAATTCACCACGGCAAGTGTTATGTTAGGGGAAGTGTGGACAACTTTGGGGATTCACAGTAGGAATACCTAACCAGTCTCAGATGAGAGAAGGAACCAAGGAAGGCTTTAGTCATAAACTCTGAAGCAAGATCCGTGGTATGAACCATGCCAAAGAGGAGCTGGAGAAGAGAGAAAAGCAACTGAGAAAATGGAATCCCAGAGACAAGAGAGAGTACGGCTGTGGATTCCACATGGCTGGAGTAAAGAGCTGGAAGATGAAAGTTGAGAGAAGCAGATAGAGACTTATGCAAGAGAAGCAAAGGAGGCTGGGCACAGTGGTTCGCGCCCGTAATCCCAGCACTTTGGGAGGCCAAGGTGGGTGGACTTGAGCTCAGGAGTTTGACATCAGCCTGACCAACATGGTGAAACCCCATCTCTACTAAAAATATGAAAATTAGTCAGGCACGGTGGCACGTGACTGTAATGCCAGCTACTTGGGAGGCTGAGGCACAAGAATTGTTTGAACCCAGGAGGAGGAGGTTGTAGCAAGCCAACATCGTACCACTGCACTCCAGCCTGGGCAACAGAGAGAGATTCTGTCTCAAAAAAAAAAAAGAGAGAGAGAGAGAGAGAGAAAGAGAGAGAAAGAGAGAGAGAGAGAAGTGAAGGAGTTAAGACTTCACATGGAAAGATTTTTAACTTGCCAGATTAGATTGGCATGTTACAAAGACCACTTGCTCATCTTGGTGTGGAAGATGGACATTTTGGGGAGACGATTTTTGTAGGATAGGGGAAGATGAGATTCAGGAAGTACAGTTAGGAGATACTGAGCAATCCAAGCACAAAATGATGGCTGAACTATAAGGAGACTATAGGACTACAGAGTAGTGAACAGACTGGAGAGAGCCTTAAAAGGAAAATGTTCCAGGATTGTGTAGGAGAGGGCAGACTTTCCCGCTACCCTCTGAGGCGTTTGATAATTGCATCTATGAAATCAGCTGATAGTAGGCAGATGAACAGGTGATATAGTTTGGGTATGTGTCGCAGTCCAAATCTCATGTCGAATTGTAACCTCCAATGTTGGAGGTGGGGCCTTCTTGGAAGTAAATGCTCGGTGCTGCCAAGTGAAAATAGCACTCAGGCAAAAGTTCTCTCAGCAAGGCAATTTACTTCTATAGAAGGGTGCGTCTCTGGATGGAGCAATGGCGAGAGCACACCGGACAAGGGAAGGGAAGGGGTTCTTATTCCCAACACAGGTAGCCCCTACTGCTGTGTCTTTCCCCTATTGGCTAGGGTTGGACCACAGAGTCTAAGCTAATTCCGATTGGCTATTTTAAAGAGAGCGAGGGTATGAGCCAGAGTTGTGGGGTGAGTAGTTTTGGCTGAAGGGACAGTTACAGAGCAGGTGACTAAGGATTACTAAGGACAGAACAGGTGACTAAGGATGCCTGAGGACAAAACAGGTGATAGAGGCTAGGAGGGGGTTGTTTACTGAAACTATGGGCAAGGAAGGTAAAGAACGAGGAAGTTACACTTTAAAATGGAGAACAAAGAACAGGGAAGCTAAACATACTGACATATTGGTTCTTTGAAGAAGAACTCAGAACTTACTGTACTTAACAATTTTTCTCCCTCTTAAATTTTAAAGGAAGTTAACAGGCTAAACTTTGAAGAAGAATTTACTATATTCTACAGCCTGGTAGGAGGTGATTGGATCATAAGGGCAGATTTCTCATGAATGGTTTAGTACCACCCCCCTGGTACTGTCCTCAAGATAGAGATAGTGAGTGAATTCACAAGAGATCTGGTCGTTTAAAAGTGTGTAGCACCTCCTGCCTCTCTCTCTTGCTCCTGTTTTTGCCATGTGACCTGCTGACTTTTTTGCCTTCTGCCCTGATTGTAAGCTTCCTGAGGCCTCCCCAGAAGCCAAGCAGACATCAGCATAATGCTTCCTGTACAGTTGCAGAACCGTGAGCCAATTAAACCTCTTTTCTTTATAAATTACCCAGTCTCAGGGTTTTTGTTTTGTTTTGTTTTTGTGGCAGGGTCTCACTCTGTTGCCCAGGCTATAGTGCAGTGGCACAATCTCTGCTCACTGCAACCTCTGCCTGCTGGGTTCAATCAAGTCTCATGCCTCAGCCTCCCAAGTAGTTGGGATGACAGACATGCACCACCACACCCGGCTAATTTTTGTGTTTTTAGTACAGATGGGATTTCGCCATGTTGACCAGGCTGGCTCAGGTATTTCTTCATAGCAATGTGAGAACAGACTAATACCACAGGAGAAAAGGTAAACACATTTATTACATGCTCAGAGGCATTACATGAAAGAACAGTGAATACCCCAAAACCCAGTAAGATCTAGAAGTTTAGATCCTCTGTTCATGTATGACAGGGGAGGGGGCTTTGGCAACTTTAGGGAAAATAGATGATTTTAGGGAAAGATGAATGGGCCCTCAGAAGAATATGTGACAACCTGTGACAAAGTTTGTCTTGGTGTGGCATCAACCTCCCATCCCTTCTCCTGTGATAGGAGCCAATCTTCCCTGGTTGATGATGAGAGTCCAGGGGGGGGATTCGTGACGACTGAGTTTCTTTTGGAGGAGTCCTCTTTAGGCAGATAAAGGGAACCCAGAGAAAGCTCTGCCTGTATTGGTATTCCCCAAGTGCCCTCGGGCCAAAGCAATCAGAATACCAAATCAGCATGTTTTGGGGTGACATTTCCTGAATGCCTTCATTTGGTAATAGCTGCAAGAAGGCAGAAAATTCTAGAATGTGGTCTGGAATTTCCAGCTTCAGTGAGATGGATAGTTGGCGGTACTATTCAGCAAGATAGAAAACCTTGGTTAAGGATAGCTGCCTTCATTGAGCACAAAATTTGATTCTAAGCTTCCCAGCAGCAAAGGCAAAAGGAAAACAAGATAAATGACCTCATCTCAGCATTCCCTAACATGAGCCACACCAGTGCACTATAGCAACCAAACTTCCTCATAAGGTACACAAGGAGAATTGACTGAGGGGATCTCCGCAAAAAGGACTGCGAACCAAATAAAAGACAAGGCCTTTGGCAGCAGTTCTATAAAAGATGCAGAAATGTTCTTTGCAGGCCTGTTCAGTATATCAATATCGACCCCTGATAAAAGCCGAGAGCAAGATATTAAATCACAGCTCTGTAGAGTCATTTGTTCAAAAAAAGTCAGTGTAATGGCCTCTGGGTACCTCACTTGCTAAAGAGTTTTGAGCTCCCAGCATCTAGAGAAGTGAGAGATTGGACAAATGAAAGGCACTTGCACTAATTAATACATCTTATAAACTTGAAATTAGGAGTTCAAGACCTTAGTGTGCAAATTAGTGCCCCAGGATAATTTTAATGAGAAAAATATGAAAGTCCCAATTCTAGCAAATACCATTAACAACACGATCAAATAACTTAGGGCTTCATTTTTAAAATGCTGAAGCAATTAGAATCCATTGTGGGCCAGGCGCGGTGGCTCACACCTGTAATCCTGCCACTTTGGGAGGCCAAGGCAGACAGATTGTTTGAGGTCAGGAGTTCAAGACCAGCCTGGCCAACATGGTGAAACCCCATCTCTACTAAAAATACAAAAATTATCCAGGCCTGGTGGCATGCCTCTGTAATCCCAGCCAGCTACTTGGGAGGCTTAGGCGGGAGAATTGCTTGAACCCAGAGGGGCAGAGGTTTCAGTGAGCTGAGATAGAGCCACTGCACTCCAGTCAGAGCAACAGAGCAAGACTCTGTCCCAAAAAAAAAAAAAAAAAGAATCCATTGTGGGTTTTTTTTTTCAATTAAAATTTTTCCTGATTACTAAAGTAATTCAGGTTTATTATAGAAACTGGGAAATTTTGGAGAAATAGAAAGAAAAAGTCACCTCTAATCCCAGCAAAGATATCTAACTGTTAATATTGTGAGATACATATATATACGTATATATATACACACACACACACATACACATATGTCTTTCCAATCATTTTTCTAGGCCTACATACAATATGTTTCTCTTAAAAGAATTAGGATAAGGCTGGATCAACTGTTTTATATCCTGCTTTTTTTTACTACCTTTGCTAATGACAAATAGAAGCCTTTGTTTTAAAGGAATTTAATGTTCCAATGACTTCTCTCAATTTCTCAAAATTTGTGTTTTTGTCACTCGTGTGGACTTTGATGTAGTAACTCTGCTTGTCCTACTAGCTTTCTGAAAAACAGAAGAGAGGTTGGCGAACTTGACTTTTTCTTGCCAAGGACTTAATTGTGTCATTTATAATAGAGATCTTGGGGCCTGGCATTTTAGTACATTGAGAAAGAAACATGCTAATGTGTTGTCCTTCACAGAGAGCACAAGAATAATTAGCCACCCCAGGGCCACTCCTAAACAGGTTGTTGCAGCCTTGCTGCCTCCCTTCCTGGGGAACTTTCCAGGGGGAAATTCTTCCCTAGTAAGTATTCTACTGGCATGCAACTCAATGCTTCCTTTCTCCTCCCTGCAATGTCACTGTGGTAGATTGTAAAAAGGGACACAATACTACTTCTCTCATCAGAGATTAAGTTTATTTTCTAAGCTCTTGAATCAGGGCTGACCTTGTGATTTTTGTAGATCTGTAGAAGTGGTGGATATGACAATGTGTCAGTTTGAAGCCTAGGACTTAAGAGGTCTTACTATTCTTGTTGCTCCTTTCCACCAACATGCAAACAAGCCTGGGCTAACCTATTGGGTGAGAAAAAAACACGTGGAGAGAGGCCCCATTCATTCCAGCCAAGACCATTATAAACCAGCAGCCCCAGTGACCATGGGGGAGCCCAGTGGAAACTAGCTAAACCCAGACCAGACCAGAAGAACTGAAACTGATGACTTACTAAACTGAGAGTTAAATAAATGGTAGTTGTTTTGAGTTAGTAAGCTTTAGGGGAGTTGATTACACAGGAAAGGCTGGCTGATACAATCACTTGGAGCAGGGGCAGAGGTTGCTTTATTCTGTTTACGATAAAGTAACAATTAATGTAAAAGCATTAATTGCATAGCACAAGGTATGTAATAAGCATTCAACAAATGGCATTAGTATCAAATGAGATCAGTGTATTGGCAGGGCTGGTACCTTCTGGAGGCTTCTGGGAAGAATCCATTTCCCTGCCTTTCACAGCTTTCAAAGGCTGCCTGTGTTCCCTGGCTTGTGGACACTGGATAAGACACAAAGACACAAAGGCAAAAACTATACCTATTTTGATTATGGGCACTAGTAGGTGGTCCCTAAATGATACTAATGCCATTTGTTGAATGCTTATTACATACCTGGTGCTATGCAATTAATGCTTTTACATTAATTGTTACTCTATCTTACACAGAATAAAGCAACCTCTGCCCCCGCCCCAAAAAGATGTGCACATTTCAATACCCAGAACCTGTGAATATGTTTTCTTACATAGCAAAGGGAATTTTGAAGATGTGATTGAGTAAGGCTCTTTAAATGGAGAGATTTTTCTGGATTATCCAGGTGAGACCAATGTAATCACAAGGCTCCTTATAACAGGGAGGCAGGAGGATCAAAGTCAAAGAAAGGAGATGTGACTATGGAAACAGGATGGAGTGATGGGCTCTGAAGATGGAGGAAGGGGCCACAAGCCAAGGAATGCAGGCAGCCTTTGAAAGCTGTGAAAGGCAGGGAAATGGATTCTCCCCAGAAGCCTCCAGAAGGTACCAACCCTGCCAATAATACACGGATCTCATACTTCAGACCTCTAGGACTGTAAGAGAATAAATTTGTGTTGTGTTAAGCCACAAAATTTGTCACAGCAGGAATAGTAAGCTAATACAGCTTTAATTCCCATGAAACCTTATAAAGTACACACTACTGTCATCATTTCCATTTTACTTATGAGGAAACTGAGCCTCAGACCAGCTAAGTAGCTTTCCCAGCAGTTAAGTGGCAGCACTATGTCAAAACTGGCCTCCTACACTTTACACTCTAGAGCCTCCCACTGGGTCAGAGAAAGACCACTGGATTTGGAGTCCAGATGGGAAGCACCTCTATAAAAAAATGGGAATGAGGAGTTTGATCAGATGACTTCAAATGATCCCTTCCTGTTCTAATTTTCTGTGACTTCTAAACACTGAATCAGCATCTTTCAGTGCCAGGTTCCCAAACTTGCAAGAGGAGCAGGTAGGACTCAGAGGGGCTCAGTCACAGCTGAAGAAGGAGTCAAAAGAAATCTCTAGAAATGGAGTGTGGACCAAACTAGGGCCTTTAAAAAAGATAACAGTGGGCCGGGTGCGGTGGCTCACACCTGTAATCCCAGCACTTTGGGAGGCCAAGGCGGGTGGATCACGAGGTCAGGAGATCGAGATCATCCTGGCTAACGTGGTAAAACCCCGTCTCTATTAAAAAAAAAAAATACAAAAAAATTAGCAGGGTGTGGTGGCGCGCGCATGTAGTCCCAGCTACTCGGGAGGCTGAGGCAGGAGAATGGCAGGAACCCGGGAGGCAGAGGTTGCAGTGAGCCAAGATCGCGCCACTGCACTCCAGTCTGGGTGCCAAAGTGAGACTCCATCTCAATAAATAAATAAACAAATAAAATAAAATAACAGCTGTCAGAATTCTAGTAGATAGTGCCACGGCCCCCTTAAATCCACAGAATGAACACCGTGGTGGCCTCCCCATCCTCCACCTGCCCAGCTCTGATGTGTAATACCTCAGGGTTTGCATGGGTTCCACTTAACCGCCCAAATTTGGATGAAACGTCAAGCAGGCTAAAGCGGTAAAGGAAGGGTTCTGGTCTCTGAACGTCACCAAGCAGAGGCTATACTGGCACAGACCCAGGGTGCTGTAAGGGAGGCCCCTGACCCAGGGAAGGAACCAGAAACGAGGAAGTAAAGAGATCTGCATTACAGGCCCAGCTCTTTCACCACAGGGCTCTGAGGCCTTGGCCCTTCTCTGGGCCTCATTTTCTTCATCTGTAAAAAGAGTTTCAGAAGTCTTTAGCTCCGGTTGATATTTGAGCAACCTCATGAGAGACCTTGAGCCAGAACCACTTAGCAAATCAGCTCCCATATTTCTAACCCGCAGAAACTGTGAGATCATAAATGTGTGTTGTTTGAAACCTCTAAATTTGAGGGTACAGTCATCCACTGGTATCTGCAGGGATTGGTTCCAGGACCCCTTCAGATACCAAAATCCATGGATGCTCAAGTTCCTGATATAAAAGGATATAGTCCCCAAAGTCATTTGGTGCTGGTAATCTGTTTAGGGATTTTGAACTTGGAATTCATGTAGGAATTTCAGGTGGCCAAAGTTTTCCAGTGAGATTATCCATAGTTTCTATTATATTATCAAAGGAGGATGTAATACAAAATTTTTAGAACTACAGGCCTACATTATCTTAAAGGTTCATCCCAGCTTTGGCAATCTGTCATTCTAGATGCCTCACGGCAGTGGATTCACTATAAGGAATGCATTCAAATGCAGGCATATAAGGTGCAAATCAAGGAAGTCAGAATTGCCCCAAGCCTTCCAATTTTATGTAAAATTCAGAATTGTATATAAATTCCAATTGCATATTCCCTGTACAATAATTCTTAGGTATACTGACCTTTGAGAACCACTGAGCTAGAATGGAAGAAGACACAAAGAGAAATTCTACAAGCTCGTATTTTGGGCACTTAAACCATTCTGCTTTAAAAGAACTATCATCTAGACCCCCAAACCAAAACTGCACTGTAAAATAAGGCTTATGTCATTCCTAGGGTGTGCACAGCACTGGTGGAACAGAGGAGAAGCAATCAATACTGCCTGGAAGGGACACAGGAAGCTGAGGAAGGCTCCAGAGAAGGTGACGTCAGGGCATGGCAGGGAGTCCTGGGCAGGAGGAGAGCACGTGCAGAGACCTGCAGGCTCAGATGCCAGTGTTCACCATGCAGGGGGAACTGGGAGGCATGTAGAGAGGCGAAATGGTGAGAGAGGGGGCTGGGGAGAAATTGGGACTGGATTTTCAAGGCTTTGTGAGCTGTGTTAAGGGCTTGGCACCAGCACTGGTAGGCAGGGCAGAGGGTATATACACACAGGTGGGACGTCAAACAAAGCTCTGGGCAAACACACCCCTGAGCTGAATGGAAGAGCCTGGCTGGGTCTTAGGTAATTTGGGAACAGCCCTCCCTGCACATTCTCTATATCTCAGCCCAGGAAACTGGCTGGAGGCAAATAAAGCCTTCTTGGGGTAGCTAAGCATTTTATATATTTTATACAGTATTTTATATCAGGAACTTGAGCATCCATGGATTTTGGTATCTAAAGGGGTCCTGGAACCAACCCCTGCAGATACCAGGGGATGACTGTACCCTCAAATTTAGGGGCTTCAAACAACACACATTTATGACCTCACAGTTTCTGTGTGTTAGAAATTTGGGAGCTGATTTGCTAAAGGGAGCTAAGCTCACTTTGTCCAGGGGTGGCTTATTAGATTAATAGTATAGCCCTGCAAGAAATGAATGGAAACTGACTTTTTACACACATATTAGTTATCTATTGCTGCATAACAAACTACACTATCCTTGGATTCCACATCTGTGGCTTTAACCAGCCATGGACCAAAAATATTCAAAAAATAACAACAACAATAATAATACAATAAAAATAATACTAATAAAAAAGAATACAGTATAACAACTATTCATATATAACATTACATTGTATTAGGTATTATAAGTAATCTAGAGATGATTTCAAATATACAGGAAGATGTGCATAGATTATATGCAAATACTATACCCTTTTATATCAGGAACTTGAGCATCCATGGATTTTGGTATCTAAAGGGGTCCTGGAACCAACCCCTGCAGATACAAGGGGACGACTGTACCCTCAAATTTAGAGTCTTCAAACAACACACATTTATGATCTCACAGTTTCTGTGGGTTAGAAATTTGGGAGCTGAATTGCTAAGTGGTTTTGGTTCAAAGTCTCTCATGAGGTTGCTCAAATATCAACTGGGGCTAAAGCCTTCTGAAAGCTCACGTGGGTGAGTGGGGCCTCCAAGCTGCTCATTCACATGGCTGTGGGCAGGAGGCCTCAGTTTCTCACCACCTGGGCTTCTCTGTAGGGCTGATTGAGTGTCCTCAGAACGTGGCAGCTGACTTCCCTCAGAGCAGATGATCCAAGAGACAGCCAGGAGGAGGTTACAGCCCCTTTTATGCTCTGATCTTGGATGTTACTAACTGTCAGATCCTCCACAGTATTTGTTACAAGTGAGTCTCTAAGTCCAGCCCACACTTAGTAAGTCCCTAAGTCCAGCCCACACTTTTTAAAGATGGACTGTCGCTCTGTTGCCCAGGCTGGAGTGCAGTGGCATGATCTCAGCTCACTGCAACCTCTACCTCCTGGGTTCAAGCAATTCTTGTGCCTCAGCCTCCCGAGTAGCTGGGATTATAGGCAACTGCCACCACGCCCACCTAATTTTTGTATTTGTAGTAGAGATGGGGTTTTGCCATGTTGGTAGGGTTCATCTTTTGAAGGGAGAAGTGTGAAAGAATATTGCACATATTTTTAAGCCACCATAAGCCAATTTAAAGTAATAATTTTAGGAATATTCTCAGGTGTGACAGCCCAGGCAGCCACATTCGTAGGTTAATGATTATCAGATTCATTGTACATACAAATCATGTGGGGGTGCTTGGTAAAAGGAAAGATTCCTACGCCTACCTCCAAAATATTCTATATTAGGAGCTTGGGAGTAGGGCCCAGAAATTTGCCTATTTTGCTAAGTTGTCAGGGTATTCTAACAGAGATTATTGAGGTCCAGGAATCTGCATTTTGGTAAGTCTCCAAGGTTCTTTGGTGCTGGTAATCGGTAAAAATGCCCACCTCAGAATTGACAATAATTGCCAATTGGTATGGCAGTTTGGAAATTCCAATACATTTGGGAATAACTAAGTGGTTAGAAGGTCGGCCAAGGACAGAGGCCAGAATAAAGTAGCACATGGGCACAGCTCTTCATGAACACCCACACGGAGAGAGGTCAGCAATCACAACACGTTTTCTACTCTCCTGGACCAAGTCCCTGGGAGCTTCTCAACATAGCACTCCAGGCAGCCACCTCTAGCCATTCAGAGTTGGTGTAGGATTTGCAACCTATTTGCAATCCTTGACCTAAGGTCTCATGCCCAGGAATCCATTAGTTCTGACACGTGACAGTTCTTTAGAGTTCTGGTCAGACAGAGATTTCTTCAGCATGCACTGAGAAGGAGCTGGGCACAGCTATGTTCCATTTTATAATTGAATGGGGATAATGGGGTGGGAACGGGGGATAGGATCTTGGAGTATAGGAGGTGTACTTGACCAGCACTCATCCATGGGAAACTTTGGTCTGGTTCAAATGTTGAGACACTCAAGTAACAGGCTCAGGATAGAGGCCTGTACTTCCCTCTGATGAGGAACAGGATTCAGGAGGTGGGCCAGGGGCTGGCCCTTTGTTTAGTTAGTGCTGTCTGGTTCTTCATGGAGCTTTCAGGAAGATTGCCAGGACCCTCTGTGAGTTTCCAGGCATTGTGGGCCCCTCTTGCTCTCTTTTTATGGGATGGTTTATGTCTGCTCCTCGGCCCTGGGAGGGAAGCCACACAAGAGTTGCTAAGCAGCTGCTGGAGCCTTTCTGTTTTAAGCCAGGACACTATTGTCTCTCTCTTTATTTCCCATAAGGAGCCGTGACCCAGGTGGTTACTGAGCTGCCCCCAAATCTTCAGCACTATTGGTCCAGAAAAGGGCAAAGAGCGAACAGAGCCATCAAACAGCGTGAGGAGCAGGTGAGGGGTATGAGAGCCCAGCATTAATAAGTGTGGCAATGCCTCGGCCTCACGCCCTCCTGTACACATCACGCCCCTGCAAGTTCACCTCCACTGTTCAGGGTTTGATCCCCTGGAGGATGGGTGTGGCTTTTCCTGCAGGGACCCGCAGGTTCACATCCATTTCCCCAGGGGCTTCTGTGGGCTGCAGAATCAGGGAAACGGTTTGGGAAATGGTTCCCCAAGAGGCTTGACATGGCATTGTGTTGAACCCCTGGAAAACCTTACCCCCCAAACCTTCCTCCCTCTGCCGCTTGTCTCTAACTGAGCTGTTTCTAAGGCAATTGTAGCTATATAATTTTCTATTTTTTCCCCACACTTAATCATGCTCCTTGTTTAAAAAAATTTAGAAAATAAAGATATGAATAAAAAAAAAACCACCCTACACCCAAAGATAACCACTGTTAACATTCTGAGATATTCCTTCTATGCTTTTTCTCTCTCTGCATGCGTGTGTACGTACGCGTGTGAGTGTATTTATATATATGCGTGTATATATATAAAATCAGGCATCATTGATATTTTGGGTGGGATAAATCTTTTTTGCAGGGGGCTGTTCTGTGAATTGTAGAATATTTAGCAGCATCCCTGGTCTCCCTACCCACTAGATGCCAGTAGCACTCCCCACCCCCACTTGTGATAACTAAACCTATCTCTAGATATTGCCAAATGTCCCCAGAGGGACAAAATCACCCTCTGTTTAAAATCACTGCTTTGGCTGGGCACGGTGGCTCACTCCTGTAATCTCAGCACTTTGGGAGGCTGAGGTGAGCAGATCACTTAAGGTCAGGAGTTCGAGACCAGCCTGGCCAACATGGTGAAACCTGGTCTCTACTAAAATTACAAAAATTAGCTGGGAGTGGTGGTGAGTGCCTGTAATTCTAGCTACTCGGAAGGCTGAGGCAGGAGAACTGCTTGAACCCGGGAGGCAGAGGTTGCAGTGAGCTGAGATCATGCCACTGCCCTTCAGCCTGGGCAACAGAGTGAGACCCCATTTCACTCTGAGATAAAAATAAAATAAATAAAAATAAAAATAAATCACTGTTTAGATACACACACACACACACACTCACTCACTCACTAAATGAAATCATATTGTAAATACTTCCTTGTCTTTAAAAAAATTTACCATGCCATGAACTCTTTCTGTTGCCAGTTATTAGGAATCTACGCACCATTATTTGCAATGACCACAGAGCTCCCCGTCAGTTGGGCTCAATATGAAGTAATGTACATCACCATCTCATTATTGGACACTGTGTATGTACGCCGCACAGCCTGCGTTATAAGCTGCATTTTAAATTTAAAATATCATGAACATCTTTCCATGTCATAGCTGTGGGATGTTGACCAAGTCATTTCACCTCTCTAAAGCTCCATTTCCTCTTCTGCGAAATGGGGGGTGTACTGTGAGAATCAATGACCAGGACAAGTGGTTTGTGCTTAGCGCAGACCCTGGCACAGGGGGGACCCGCAATAGAGGGCCACAGCTGTGTTTAATGTCCTTGTGATAGTCCCTACATCATGACTTGTAAATGGCTTTTTATGGCCTTCTCTCATATGCAGATACCATACATTATTAAATTAGGCCCTATAGTTGGACTTTCAGGTGGTTTCCAAATTTCCACTATCATAAATCCCTCTACCATTAATACAATTATGCATCGTTCCCACTGATGTCTGGGGAAATTAGTAAAAGTGAATAAGCCAATCCACCTACCCTAACCTGAGACTTATGAAACAAAAGACAAATTATTTTCTTCATAACCCAGTTTTAGACAAATTGTATCCCCTCCCTCCTGTTAAGTTCTGCCCCCAGCACCTCTAGACCTGCTCGTTTATCTGGTCCTGAGTCACGTGCTAACCAGCACCGTAGGGCATGGTTCCTAGGCTAAGCCCAGGTTGGTCTTTTACTGCCCTTATTTACTGTCTTTTACTGTCCCCAAGACCCCTTCTTTCTGCCTTGAGACCACCCAGGGTTGTATACAAGTATCTGCAGGATTCCTCTATTTGGTTTTTAAGTTACAGGTGTACAACATTTGATGTATATAATGCATCTGTACAGTTTAAAGAGTGATAATAAAATGAATATCCCTGGACAAGCCTGATGGCGCACACCTGTAATCCCAGCACTTTGGGAGGCCAAGGTGGGAGAATTGCTTAAGCCCAGGAGTTCAAGACCAGCCTGGGCGATATAGTGAGACTCTCATCTCCTCGCAAAATAAAATTTTAAAAAGTTAGCCAAGTGTGATGGCACATGCCTGTGGTCCCAGCTACTTGGGAGGCCAATATGGGAGCATTGCTTGACCCTGGGAGGTTGAGGCTGCAGTGAGCCATAATTGTGCCACTGCATTCCAGCCTGGGTAACAGAGCAAGATGCTGTCTCAAAAAAAAAAAAAAAAAAAAAAAAAATCCCTGTGTCTACCACCCAGGCCAAAAAATAAAAGTCAATACCCAAAAGTGTCCAACAGCGTGTGTCTCTGCCACTTCCTGGCTGTCTGGGGTGGAAGGGGAGGGTCCACTGGGGACACCCCAGCTAGCCCCTTACTGGCTCTGTGGCCTTGGGCACATTAGTTAACTCTGGGAGCTGATAACAGGAGTATCTTCTCTTTGAAATGGAAGATGGACCCACAGATTAAATGAGATGCTCTTTGGTAAACCTTGAGCCCAGAGCTTAGCACCAAGGAGGTGCCCGAAGCACAGTAGCTAATTGTTTTTACCATGGAGGAGAGTTTCTGGACAGGGAATTCAAGAACATGGTTGTCGCCTGGTGCTGCCAGCCCCTTAGTTCTGTGAGCCCAGGCAAGGCAAGCCCTCGGCGTCAGTTTTCTCAGGTGGGAAGTGAAGGGGCTGGACTCACTAGAAAAGCTCTAACTTCCTTTCCAGCTGTGGCCTGTTGAACTTCTACTAATTAAGCCAAGGAAAATGGGTTACAATGAAGCAAGAACTTAACAGAGGGTCACCGTTTACAGTGCCTTTAGCTGACTCCTAGAAACAGACAGTGTGACTGGCCCAAGAGCACATGGTCAGAAGGTAATAAACGAGTTAATAATGATAATACTTCCAACACTTTTTCTGGGGGATGCTAACCTAAGAGCTGCCTGTACGCCCTTTTATTTAACTCTGAAGTTAAACAAATCTATCTGATAGATTGTATTTTTATGCCTATTTTATGGAAGTGGAAACTGGGGCTCAGAGAGGCTCTACGGCTTCTCCAAGGTCATGGAGCCCTGGCCTTTTCCATCTGTAAGTCTGTGCTTCAACCAGCACTGCTCAGACCTTAACGAGTGCCTGCGTCACACGAGGATCTTTTGGAAATGCACATTCCGTTGCCGCAAGTCTAGGGTGGGGCCCAAGATCCAACATTTCTAACAAATTCCCGGATGGTGCTGATGCTGGTGGTCTTCTCATCACCCTTTGAGTACTGAGACTCGACCACTGTTGCACTCTCTGGGAGCCAAGCTGAGCAGGGACTCAGGGTCTCAGACTCTTTGGTTTCAGTTAACATCAACTTCCTGGCTATCTTTATCGCATCCCAGGAAAAGAAACTGTGGGCATCACACACCAAACAAGACTGCTTCTGGGTCAGACATACCAGAAGGGAAACGTTTCCTGTTGACAATAAGGTTCTAGTTTCTCCCTCTGGCAATGTTTATTTTTCCAAGCATTTGTTGAAACCTCTGCTTCATGTCTTGCCCTACTGAGGACGGTGACTCAAGACACAAACTCACAGTTGATTTCAGCCACACACCTTCATGCTAGCACTGGGCATTCAACCCATCCCGGGTACACTGTCAGATCCCAATCACGGCATCACATTTATTTTGGCTACCACTAAGGGTCTGTGCTTTATCCTGCTAGCCGTGCCCATCAAGTCTGGAAGGGAATTTAAATATAGGCTACTCCCAGAAAAGAAGCCTTTTATTTGTAGAGTCCAGAGGAAGACACAAAACGTTTCTTTTTCCCCCACAAGTCATCACTTAGTCCATAAAAATGTGCATTTGGGAACCCCTCCTGTCTCTGGTCTCCCTGGGTCCCCTCCGCCTGTCTCTCCTCTGTCCCCAGTCCTGCTGAGGTCCTGGCACCATTTTTCTGTCTCTCTGCTTTCCCCCTCCCAGGGTCCTGGCTCCGTGCTGAAATAGCCTGTCCTCTAGGGTCTTCAGAAGGAAACATCCAGACAGGACAAACATGTGTTTCTCTTCCAGAACGGTGATGCATTATTCTACCAACAGTGCCTCAGTTTCCTATTTGGGGAATTGCATCCGTGTCGAAAAGGACCAAGAGGGGTATGGGCAATCTCAACTTCTGATTCTGCTGATACCGCTTCAGCAATGTTCCACGCAGTGTGAGGCTGAAGGGGGCCATCATGGGATGGGAACGGGTGCAGCTTGCCCCAAGTAACAGGGAAGGGGAGTGGTCTCACGTCAAACCAGCTGAACAGAAGAGGGCGGTTACAGCATGCACGAGAATGCCTGCGTGATGCTGGTGGGAATGCCTCCCAGACCTGATATTGTGCTGCAAGGTGACGGCGAATATGTGACAACTGCAGATGCACTCGTAAGAACTGCAGATGCTTTTGTAGTTCTTGAGTGTGATGATCAGGTGCTCACATGCATGTGTGAGATGTGCCACCCTCGAACCTCATTTTGAAGTCAGCACATTACTGTCTGACATGAAAACAAAAAAAACTGTAGACGCTGTTCTCCTGAGGAAATATTGAGTTATAATTGTTGTTGACCAGTTTGGCATGGGACTAAGTCTTTCCACCTTAATTTCTTCCCATGTGCCACAAGACCTTCAAGCCTTTGGTCAATACTCACTACTTCAAAGTTCGGAAAGGCCTTCTGTGAATCCAGGCTGCACGCAAATACCCACAGAGCCAGCGTTACAGACTTGTGACCCGCACAGTCACACGGGGCCCCACTCTTAGAAGGGCCCTGCACTTGTCACAATGCTCTGCCCACACCCTCTGGAAATTCAAAATACATTTTGAACAAAGGACCTACATTTTCATTTTGTACTGAGCCTGGCAAATGATGTAGCCAGTCCTGAATTCCAAGGATAGCCACTGCGTTCTCAGACCTCACTTCTTTTTCCTTCCAATTAAAACAAAGTTTCAAGTCTGTTGCTGGTCATGGCAGAACCATCCGAAATCAGGAACTGAACTCAGAGCTGCGAGCTTGGTCTACCTGGAGGAGGAGTTCCTCTCCCTCGGCCAGGACTCGCTGGAAAAAGACTCTGGAGAAGAGGGTGGGGAGCTGTGGTGGGGCCCAGCTCTGCGCCTTCAGATATTTTAACTAGGAGTCAAGGAACCCTGCCATGCCCCACAGTCTGGTGACAATATTTGTCTCTCTGCCAGAAGCACAACTTAAACGTCTCTATCTTCCGGTCCTAGGGAAGCTATTTCATTCTGATCAATTTGGCCTGCATTTAATGGATAGTCCTATGCTCAGAAGGGTGTTATATGAGCCCCAGCACAGAAGGGGCTAGTGGTAGAGTGTGAAGACACATTGTCCCACAGTTCTCAGGGACATTATTGGGACAACCGGGGCAATTTGAGTATAGACTGTATATTTGACACTATTCTTGTATCAATGTCTGTTTTCTTGGGTGTGATGAGGGTCTTTCTGGTTATGTAGGAGGATGCTCCTTGTTTTGGTAGACACATTCTAAAGAATTTACAGGTGAAATTCCATGAAGTCTGCAACTTACTTCCAAATGTTCTGGGAGAAAATGATACATGTAATATATATGTTTACATGAGAGTTTTCCTCTGAAATCTCTAGATTCTAAAGTCTAAAGATTCTCTAATAATGGATTTATTGTGCATTGTGCAACATTGGAGCTTTGAGGTTGGAGTAATCTCTATTTCATGCTGGCTTTCGTCCATGTTGGCTATGGAAGTTTGCAGTCATTTCTTTATTAATGAAAACTGACAAGTGGACACTATTACCACCTTGTATTGATCAGACTTTACCAGAGGAAATCCAGGATTCTTCGCATGGACAACTGTGTCAATAAAAACAAATTCCCTCTGAGAAAATAAAAATAAGTAATAAAGACTTAGGTTGGGCATGGTGGTTCACACTTGTAATTCAGCAGTTTGGGACACTGAAAAAGGAGAATCACCTGAGCCCAGGAGTTCGAGACCAGCCTAGGCTACGAAGCAAGACTCCGTCTCTACAAAAAATAAAAATAAAGACTCTCTCTCTTTCTCACATAGCTTTATCTATCTAATGTATCTTATCTATCATCTATCTACCTATCCATCTATCTGTCTATCTATCATCTGTCTATAAAGAGAGAGAAGAGGGAGACAGATAAATAAAGCAAATATGGAGAAATGTTATTGATTGGTGAGACTGGTTGAAAGTATATATATTTTTTCAATTTTTCTTTGGCTTGAAGTCCTTCTAAATAAAATGTTGGGAGGGAAAATACACTATTTCTCCCGATGAGGTTGTCATCACTGGGAGATAAGATGTCTATCATCTTACTTTGGGTTACCCCAGCCAGAAGCAGATCCTGAGATAAAGGTTCAAGTGCAACTTGTTTATTCAGTAAGTGATCCAGGAAACAGCAGTGGAGAAGTGAGGTGGGAGAACGCAACCAATAAGGAGAATATCATCAAGTCTTTGCCATCATCAAGTCAAGGGGACTTCACACCTGGGAAACTCTGGAGTCACATAGAATGTCTCGGGTGAGAGCCGGGGTATTTATACCCAGTGCAGTCACAGGATGGGGGCTGCCCCTATGGGTATGGCAGCCAGAGAAGGCCCCGAGCAGTAGGTATTCGGGCCGAGCAGTAGTAAGGCCTGGCGTCTGCTCCACAATATTCCATCCATTCATTCAATCGACTTCCACCTAATGGATCCAGGTCCAGGACCTCACTAGGCACTGGGGAAATAGTCCTCATGAAGACAGATACAACCTCTGCTCCCACAGGAGAATGAGAACAAGTGGGGAAAACAAACAAAAACCAGGTAAACAAATATTGACAACAGAGGGGAAATTTCAATTCACGTAGTCATCTAATCATTGAACTTTTAGTAAGCACCTATTGTGTGTTGGTCATAATTCCAAACATAGGGAATATATAGATGAAACAAGAATTGTAAGTACTTAAGCAATTCATGCATTTTTTTTTCTTGAATGGAAACAATCTAGTTGAAGTCCTCACAGCTCCAGAGGGGTGAGACACTGAAATCCAGCTGTAAGGATATTTAAAGAACAGGCCCATTGCTTACATTTAGCTAGAAAAGCCCCTCTCTCCACCCCATCCACCATCCTCCCAGGGTGCTAACTCTAGCCTGAAAACTGATCCCAAGGACTGCCCTTCAATTAACTGAATTTTCTCCTGAAACAATGGCAGCAGAAGGGTACACTCTGGGCCAAGCATGGTAGCTCACACCTGTAATCCCAGGACTTTGGGAGGCTGAGGCAGGTGGATCACTTGATGCCAAGAGTTTGAGACCAGCCTGGCCAACACGATGAAACCCCATCTCTACTAAAACTACAAAAATTAGCTGAGCATGGCAGTACATGCCTGTAGTCCCAGCTACTTGGGAGGCTGAGGCAGGAGAATCACTTGAACCTGGGAGAAGGAGGTTTCAATGAGCTGAGATTGTGCCACTGTACTCCAACCTGGGAGACAGAGCAAGACTCTGAATGAAAAAAAAAAAAAAAAAACAAGGGCATACTCTGGCTCTGCTCTCAAGTCCCAGGCTCTTCTGGGTTTTGTGGTGCCTGTAAGAATCTTGACTCTCCCCAGAGGAAAGAGGGCACCTGGGGTCCAGCTGTGAACAATCACACCACCTCCCTTTCTGCCTGGCTACCTTGGAGACTCCCAAACGTCGCCCCCTTGTCATCTAAAATTAGAGACATCCACAAAATCTGGTTCAACTCCCTCCTGAACACTAAATGAATAATTTGTACTAGAGTCATCATTTAACTGATGATGGCAGTATGTTGTGTGATTTCAGCATCAAACACATTGCACTTCCGTCATCATGTCCATCGGGCAACAAAGACAGAGATGAGGTTACATCTCATCTCATGCCTCTCAGAGGTGAGGCATGTGTTACAAACATCAAACGCTGAGCTTTGGGTAGTTGCTGCCATTTTTTATTTGCTTTTCTGTTTGTTTTGTTTTTAATGTCAGGCACAGGGGTTCAAGCCTATAATCCCAGCTACTCTGGAGGCTGAGGCAGGAGGATCTTTGAAATCCTTGAGCCCAGGAATTCAAGGCTGCAGTGAGCTATGATCATACCACTGCACTCAAGCCTGAGCAATATAGCAATATAGCAAGACCCTGTCTCTAAAAAATTTAACTACCTGACAAGGGAGATACTACGATCATGGAAGTGGTTTTCCCAGGGCAAGCCTTATCCATTGCACTCCAGATGTGCTGACTCCTGCAGTTTCCCCAAATGTGGGAAACTCGACTACATAATTTGTGGTAGTAGGGGACTGCGTTCATGCTCTTCCCTACTAAAAAATAAAAAGTTAAAATTAAAAGATAAATAAATAAAAATTCCACTAAACTAAAAACAAAGAAATCCAAAGGCAAGAATTAGCAGAATTATCTGCTTTGAGAATTACACACCTATTGTTCTGAGCTTGTTTCTCCAACGTAGTGTGGAACGAATCCTTTTCTTTCAGTCAAGTCTCTATTGCTTTCCTATAACTTAGATGAGGGAGACTCACACTTTTTAGAAGGAAGGCCTAGGAAAGCTATCCATCTGGGCTGTGTGTGGTTCCTGAATGGTGCCAGGCTGGCAGTAGAAGCTGTGACCTGAAGGTTGGCTCAACCCCATTCTTCACTGGGCCGTCTTTGGGCAACCCACACCCATATCCACACCCTACATTGTTCTATGTTCAAGAGGTTCCTCAAAGCCTCTCTTCTCTCTCTCCCTCTTTTTTTTTTTTTTTTTTGGTTTGAGGCAGTCTCTCTCTGTCACCCAGGCTGGAGTGAAGTCACACAATCTCGGCTCACTGCAGCCTCCGCCTCCCAGGTTCAAGCAATTCTTGTGACTCAGCCTCCAGAGTAGTTGACTACAGGCACATGCCACCACACCCGGCTAATTTTTCTATTTTTTGTAAAGACAGGATTTCGCCATGTTGGCCAGGCTGGTCTCAAACTCCTGGCCTCAAGTGATCCGCCTGCCTCGACCTCCCAAAGTGCTGAGATTACAGGCATGAGCCACTGTGCCCAGCCTCTTTTCTTTCTCGTTTGCAAATAATCTATCTCAGGGCCCTGTGGGCTCTGCATCTGTCTAGACTGTGCTCCTCATAGCTGGCCTCCAGCTGCTCCACACAGCAGTCACAGGAAGCCTCCTAAATGCACATGTACTGATGAGGGCTTCTCCATCAAGGCCATCGGCTGCTCCCTGTGCTCCCCAGGAGGAAGCCCTTACTCCTTGACACAACATCAAAACTTCCACCAGGACGCCAGCTCTCCAGCCCCAGCCCCTTCTCTTCCTCCAACTCTGCATCCTGGCAAAGAGAATTACCTGCTGAGCCTCTAACAGTCCAAGACACCTGCAAATACAGTTGCCTCTACCTGGAAAGGACTTCTTCCTTTTGCCCCCTCACCTTTCCAAACCCCTCTTTTCACGTAACCCATTTTCCCTCCTTTCTCTAGACTTTGCTTAGATGCCACCTCCTCTAGCTGGCCTTGCCTGACCCCTGACACTCGGGTGAGATGCTACCCATGGGCTCCCCAGTCACAGCAGCCAGGGATGGGTTTGTAGTTTACCTGTGTCTCACAGAGCTCCCAATGTGGAACTCAGGCTCGATAAATGTGTGAATGATAGGTGGATGAGTATGTGGATGGACGTTTGCTAGGTACTCAGTTGGCCACTGAAATGGGGTTGTTCTAGATCGGTGCTATGTAAGTGGGCGCCATCAACTGATACTGCTTGTCCACTGGCTATGATCGATTTGCAACAAATTAAGTACAGACATTGAGCGTGTTTAAAAACTTGTAAAGCACTTTAACTGAGCGCTTTTATGCTTGCTGAATCTAATAATAAAAAAACACTGAGCTCATATTTTGTATGCCTTGGTTTTATTTTTTTTTTAATTATGTCAATTTTATTTTACTGTATTGGTCTGCAATGGATTAGAAATCTCAAAAACTGGCTGGGTGCAGTAGCTCATGCCTGTAATCCCACCACTTTGGGAGGCAGAGGCGGGTGGATCACTTGAGGTCAGGAGTTCGAGACCAGCCTGGCCAACACGGCAAAAGCCCCTCTCTACTAAAAATACAAAAATTAGCTGGGCATGGTGGCAGGTGCCTGTAACCCCAGCTACTCGGGAGGCTGAGGCATGAGAATCACTTGAATCCAGGAACTGGAGGTTGCAGTGAGCCAAGATTGTGCCACAGCACTCCAGCCTGAGCAATAGAGCAAGACTCTGTCTCAAACAACAAAAAAAGAAATCTCAAAAACTGACCTTTTATCCCCAGATAATTTGAGAAGCACTGTTCTATACTGTTCCTAGGGCAACAAGACAAATGTGTGTGGGGTCTCAGTGTGTGTGTATGTGTGTATGTGGTGTTTGTGGAGTGGGGGACAACAGGAAAGGGAAGGACTTAGAAGGTAAACTTGGTTGACTCTGCATTTGCAGGGAAGCTTCTCCATATGATAACGTCAAAAGACTTTCTCAGAATCAAATACGCCAGAATAAACAGCTTATAAGTGGTCTTCTGAACCTGGTGTCCCCAAAGGGAGAATAAATTGCAGCTATTAAGATCATCCTATTCATCTAACTGACCAAGACAGCCCCATGCATGTGGGGGTCCATGCCATAAAAATGTGTCCCCCTCAAAAAACAAACAAAACCCCCAAATTTTAATAAATGGTTATTTATTCTGAATGCAAAATAAATAAATAAAGCGTCTTTCTCACTTACTTTGGAGACATGATTTTTAAATTTGTTTCCTAACTTTCCCCAATCTGGCTTCCATTAGAGAACTATTTCCCAAATTAACCTCTGTGCCCTCTCAAGTAAAGAATGCAAGAGATTTCTACCAGCTATTTTCTCCCATTTCAAACATGCCACGTGTGTTTAACAGGAGTCAGAGATTTCCAGGCTAGAAGTGGTAGTAAAGGGATCTTTTAGCAATGATTCTTTTTTTTTTAATGACAGGCACCCCTTTCGCCCCAAAAAGTCTCTCATGTTGCTATCCTGAGCCAAATGTTTAATTGATGCTAAGGAATTTTACCTTCAATCACCTTCCAAGTGCTGAGCAAATGGAGTGCCAATAGGCTATGTGATGGGGGACCAGGGTAAAGATTGAACTTTATCTGTGCTCGTGAAGAGAGATCAGATAAGTCACCGGTGGCTTCAGCAACACTGACTTATCATTCTCCATACTTATGAAGGAAAAGGTCAAAGCACACGGTGGTGAACATGCATTTGAGGCCCCAGAAACGGTTTTCTTAGCCATGGCCTCCGGAATCAAACACACTGGGTTATTTTTTTGAAGGCAGAGCTAAACACATGTAGTGGAAAAGTTCAGGGTTCAAAGTGTAATTTCAAAAACAAAGAACCAAGTTTCCAACTTAAGCATCTAGGTAAATGGATACAGGCCAGGGGCTTAGAAGCAAAGGCACGCCTTTTCTGCACAGACTGCCAAAATGCTGCTGAATCTTCCTCGCAAGAGCCATACCCTAGGTCCACACCCTTCTATTCTCACTCTGGGCTTACTGTGAGGTTTGATTCAATCGATGGGAAAGCAACAAATGTGGCCCAGGCATACACACACACACACACACACACACACACACACACATATGTATATATATATTTGAGACAGGGTCTCACTGTGTTGCCCAGGCTGGAGTACAGAGGCACAGTCTTGTCTCACTACAGCCCCAACCTCCCAGGCTCAAGTGATCCTCCCACCTCAGCCTCCCAAGTAGCTGGGACTACAGGTGTCGGCCACCATGACCAGCTAATTTTTCTATTTTTTTGTAGAGATGGAATTTTGCCATGTTGTCCAGTCTGGTCTCCAACTCCTAGGCTCAAGTGATCTACCCACATTAACCTCCCAAAGTGCTGGGATTACAGGAATGAATCACCGTGCCCAGCCCCCCAAGCAGAGCTTTGACTAGTACTGTGCCTTGGCACTTGCCCTTGTTTGCTGGTTGTTGGAACCCTGAGTCTACCATAGGAACAAGCCTGAGTTAGCCACCTGGAGGATGAGAGGCTACATGGAGCAGAGATGAGCCCTCCCAACTGAAGCCCTTCAGGACCAATTAGTCTGCTTAATGCCAGATAGGTGAGTGAGGCCATGCTAGATCATACAGCCCCAGCTGAGCCACCAGCTGCCCACAGAGATGAGTCACATACCCCACACAAGAGGAACCACCCAGTTGACCCACAGGATCATGAAAAATCGTAACTGCTTGTCATTTTAAGCCTATGATAAGGTAGTCTGCTACACAGGAAAAGCCAACTGATATGTATTCATTCATTTATTCATTCATCCACTTATTTAGCAAATATGTATTGAGAGCCTGCTGTTGGCTCATTGTGCTAGGCAGAAAGGCAACTGAAAGGGGCCATGAGCTCCTTGAAGTCAAGGATATAGCTTATTTGTGTCAGTTTTCCAGGCCTGGCACACTCCAGCATATATATATATAGGAGGTGCTCAAAAATTTTATCTAATAAACACATGAATTGGAATTAATCCCAAGGGGACAATTATAGATCTCAAGCTTTAAAAGTGCAGATTGCTTGACTCAGCAATTCAACTTCTGAGAATTTAATGTAAGAAAATATTTTCAGGATGTGTGCAAAAAATTTAATTACAGGAATGTCCTATCATAGCCTCGTTTACAGTGGCTTCATTGGACTTGGTTGAAAACACAATGGTGGCAATAGTAGTGTAGTCTCTATGACAATTTGGTTGAAAAGAATATTGCAATCATGGGTGCAGGTAATTTCAATCCCCTGTGGAGTAGCTTTATGACCTTTTTGTTCCTTTAGACAAAAAAAAAAAAAAAAAAAAAAATATGCTTCAGAATTTGGGGGATTTTATTCTCCTCTACATTTAAAATTTCTAATTCCCTTTCAGACAATTAAATTTGCTCTGGGCTGTTAATAAGAAGAAGCAAAAAGATTGTTTTATGTCTATCAATAGGGAGTTGGTGAAAGGACAGAGCAAGCATACGATGGGTGTGCCTCATTTTAAGGAATATGGTAGAGAAAGGATAGAGATGTATGCCTCTGTTTATATCAAAAGGTGGTCATTATGTCTATCAGGGTTCTCTAGGGAAACAGAATTCAGAGAGAGAGATTTTAAGGAATTGGCTTACATGATTGGCGGAGACTGCCACGTCTGAAATTTGTAGGGGAGGCTGGCAGGCTAGAAACTCAGACGAGAGCTGATGTTATAGCCCAGTCTGAAGTCTGCAGGCTGTCAGGTTGGAAACTGAGGAAGATTTCCATGTTCCTTCTTCTCCACGAAACCTCAGTTTTGGCTCTAAGACCTTCACATGATTGGATGAAGCCCACCCACATTATCAAAGGTAATCTCCTTTATTTAAAGTCAGCTGATTGTAGATGCACATTACTTCCGTGACATACCTTCATAGCAACATCTAGATTGGTGTTTGACCAAACAACTGTGCACCATAACCTAGCCAAGGTAACGCATAAAATTAAACCATCGCTGTCGTAAGTTGGAAAAAAAAGAATCAGACTACAAAATAGAATAATTTGGTTCTATTTTTAAAGAGGAAAAGTATAACATATATCTATAGAAAAGAAACTAGGCAAGGTCTGCATCAGTGTGTTAGCAGTGATTGTCTCTGGGAGGGTCTGATTGCTGGTCTCTCTCCTCTCTGCTGGTCTGGTTTTCCTGTTTTGCCTGAAAAGAGAAAGCCTTGCTATTGAAAGAAAACAAATACATAAAAGGAACAAAGAATTAAAGAACCTTGTCAATGTCCTTCAGCCAAAGACCACCCAGGAACACACCTGTTATTGAGCAAGTTGGTTTTGTTACTGGTGGAAACTAGAGAGCATAAATACCTTGGGGAACTGTGGGAGTTTCCGTAGAGGGTGTTAGAAAGAATCTAGTACAGGATTTGGGCTTTGGCTGAGTAATCTGGGGGAAGGCTTAAGGAAACAGGCTCACTCTAGATTCAGTGCTGTCAGAAAGCAGCCACAATTCTAGAATTCAGTATCACTATAAGTCTTATGCATACAGAAGGCAAACTAAATCAAGGATAAAGCTGTAATTGACAAAGCAGCAGCAGTCACTCGTGTTAGGTGACAAAAAGAGATGTTTGGTATCTTATGGGTTACACAATGACCTTCTTTTCAGTTTACTTCATCCTGGTTGCAGAGTGACCTTGTCTGTGTTCTGTGAGATTGTGTCTGTCCAACAGCAGAACACCGTGGCCCTGCTGTGAGTATCAGACTGGTTCCCGGGTGCCAGAGGTTAACTTTTTTTTTTCTCTCTACCTGGATAGGGATAATACTAGGAACTTTACTTGCACTAAAAAAAGAAAAAAAAAAAAAAAAAAAGTCTGGAGAGACTTTATTTTCTGTAACTGATTCTTCCTCTGTTTACTTAGCCATGTTTTCCTGAAAGTATTAATTTAGCAAATTGAACCAGGAGTAGTTTTTCAATCACTAGTGCACATATCATAAATTTTGAACATTCTATCCAAGACAAGAAATGGTGAACACTAGGGTCATTTCCATCTTTTAGGCGATAGCTGCTTCAGTTGCTTCCTTGCTAGTCTAATCCCAAACCAGAGCATAATTTTTTTTTTCTCTTTTTTTTAAAGACAAAGTCTCACTCTGTTGCCCAGGCTAGAATGCAGTGTGGCACAATGTTGGCTCACGCAACCTCTGCTTCCCAGGTTCAAGTGATTCTCCTGCCTCAGCCTCCCAAGTAGCTGGGATTACAGGTGCGTGTCATCATACCCGGCTAATTTTTGTATTTTTAGTAGAGATGAGGTTTTGCCATGTTGGCCAGGCTGAGTTTGCTGTTGCCCTCATCCAAGCTTATGTCTTCACACTTTTAGTAAGCCTTTACCTACATGACAATACATAATGACCCACCAGACACATGCCTACCACATAGTTAAACCCAGCCCTTGGCCGTTAACAGGAGCTCTCTCAGCCCTCCTGATAACATCTGGCCTAGTTATATGATTTCACTTTAAATCCACTACCCTACTAACCCTGGGCCTACTAACCAGCACACTGACTATAGACCAGGCTGGTCTCAAACTCCTAGCTTCAGGTGATCCGCCCACCTCAGCTTCCCAAAGTGCTGGGATTACAGGCGTGAGCCACTGCACCCAGCCACCAGGGCATAATTGATTGGAAATAGGGAGGTGTTGAAAAGAAGAAGACAAAACTTTAGATTTTTTTTTTTTAAATGATGATTTTGCTGAAAGATGCATAAAAAGTTGGAAAATCATTCCAGGCCAAATTTCCCCTTGGCAAACAAAAATTTCCTCTTTGTATAAACATAGTGACTGAGAACTTCCATTATCAACGAATTCAGCATTCCAACGATACTGACAGCTTAATCAATTTGCTTCCGGCCAAATTGCTCTTGACCAAATTGTCTGCTATGATATATAACAGTAAAACATTGGAAATAACCTAAACATCCAACAAGAAGGTTACTGAAGAAAGCCAAATAAATCATGGTTCATCAATACAATAAATGTCATGCATTCACTTAAAGCAACATACGTATACATTTCTTTGGAAAGGAGTACATGGACGCTTCTAAACATTTAGGGAAAGAGTTACATTTATAAATAAGCCCAATTTAGGTTTGGTTGTTGTTTTTTGTTGTTGTTTTGTTTTTTGTTTTTTGTTTTTTTGAGACAGGATCTCATTCTGTCACCCAGGCCGGAGTGATCACGGATCACTGCAGCCTTGAACTCCTAGGCTCAAGCGATCCTCCTACCTCAGCCTCCTGAGCAACTGGGACCACAGGCGTGCACCAGCAAGCTCAGCTAATTTTTAAATTTTTTGTAAAGACAAGGTCACACAGGTTGCCCATACTGCTCTCAAACTCCTGGGCTCAAGCAGTCCTCCTCCCTTGGCCTCCCAAAGCATGGGATTACAGGTGTGAGCCACCACACTGGCCCCAATTTAATTGCGACCATACAGTAAGTTCTAGGAATTTAACCATAGAGATAGATCCTCTTTTTTCTGAAATATGACCCACCTTTCACTGTTTGTTCAGTTCACCAAACCTAGTATTTCCTAACTATTCTTTGTTTGGTTTTTTGGAATATAGGAATCAAGTGGAAAGCAAATCTACTTATTTCTAAACTGGCAGGGGTGGCTGGGTGTGGTGGCTCATGCCTGTAATCTCAACATTTTGGGAGACCAAAGTGGGAGGATTGCTTGAGCCCGAGAGTTTGAGACCAGCCTGAGCAACACAGTGAGATCCCGTCTTCATTTTTAAAATAAAAACCAACGATATAGCACCTGGTCCAATGTCCAGGAAATAGAGGCTGAAATGTCAGCTCATGTCAACCCAGGAACAGAGCACTTTCTCCATGAGAAAAATTTTACTCTTTAACTAAGCCATGGTACCTTCCTTCTCCTGGACTTTGCTTAAAAAATTTTTTTTGAACCGCTCTACTGAGGTATAATTAACATACAGTAAACTGCACATATTTAAGGCATGCAATACAATGAGTTTTGATTTATTCATGCATCAGTGTGATTATAACCACAATCAAGGTAATGAACATAGCCATTCCCCCCAAAAGTTTCCTCGTGTGTCTTCTAATCCTTCTGATATGGTTTGGCTGTACCCCCACCCAAATCTCATCTTGAATTGTAGCTCCCACAATTCCCATGAGTTGTGTGAGGGACTGTGTGGGAGATAATTGAATCATGGGGGTGGTTTCCCCCATATTGTTGTCGTGGTAGTGAATAAGTCTCATGAAATCTGATGGTTTTATAAGGGGAAACCCCTTTTGCTTTGCTCTCATTATTTCTTTTGCCTGCTGTCATGGAACATGTGCCTTTCATCTTCCACCATGACTGTGAGGCCTCCCCAGCCATGTGGAACTGTGAGTCCGTTAAATCTCTTTCTTCTTACAAATGACTCAGTCTTGAATATGTCTCTATCAGCAGTGTGAGAACAGACTAATACACCTTCCTTTCCACCTCTTCCCAATCTCCCCTATGGGCAACCACTGCTTTCTGTCACTATAGATTAGGCTCCATTTTCTAGAGTTTTGTATTGTTGTCAGCATCAGTAACTTACTCCTTTTGACTGCTGAGTAGCAGGACACTGTATGGATGCACAACGTTTTGTTTATGCATTCACTGACGGATGGGCACTCGAATTGTTTTCAGTTTGGGGCAATCACACAAAAAGCTGCTGTAGACATTCAAACATTCTCGTGCAGGTCTTCGCATGGACGTCAACTTTCCTTTCTCTTGGGTGAATATCTAGGAGTAGAATGGCTGGATCAAATGGTAAGTTTAACTTTTTAAGAAACTGCCAAACTGCTTTCCAAAGTGCTTGCACCATTTAATGTTCCCATCAGCAGTGAGTGAGCATCTGGACTTTGTTTTCAACCCAGAGAGAAGCCTGGGTTCTGAGGACCCTGGAACCTAGGTGCTTCTAAGGAGAGCCACACTTCACATGGGCCACACTTTACATAGGCATCTTTAGGAGAGGACCCTGGAAGAGGTGGGGGACACAGCACTTGGATGGGAATCAGCCACAGTCCATCAGGAAATGGGGGAGGCCAGTTTAGTCTGAGAGCTGGCGGTCTCTGAATCTATTCCACACTTTCTTTGTCCCAGCCTGGGGAGTGGGGATGGAAGCAGAGGAGGAAAAGAATTTCAACGAGCTGCTTTTGACTTGATGCAATTTTGTTGGTTTCAATAACTATTTGTTGAAATAATCTGTGCCAAAGGAGACCAAAAGGGAAGAGGCATAGGACTGGGGTTCAAAGAGGAGGCCCTGAAGAGTCCATGAAGGAGGAGGGAGAGTGGGAGAGGCTTTGCAGGGCAGACAATGATTCTCATTTTACAAAATGCCCAGTATGGAGATTGCTGCAGTGTTTTCAGTGCGGAGGAAATGACACTCCTAAGGCTTGCATTCTAGATCCTGCAGAAACAAATTGCCCTTTTAGTCTCACAGTTAGAGAGATATTTGGTGTCTCTTGAACATGTGGTCAGGGTTTTCCGATGGGAATCCTTGGTTGTTTTTAACAAAATAAACCAGATCCAGAGGCTACGTGACAGGACCCGGACACTTCTCAGGCTGTCTTTTCACGGCTTGTCTTCTTTCCTGGCCTAATTTCTAGACTTTCTGCACCTGTGGTCTCTGTTTCACTCCAGCATCACCTTTTCAGCCTCTGCCATTAATTGGACTCATTGAATGCACTGGACTCATTGAATGCACTGGGCTCATGCCAGCTTTCTAGTTGCTGAATCCAATGGTCTTTTCTCAGATCTTGTTCTCCTGCTCTCATGGCACCATTTTGATATGGAAGATGGGCAGGGAAGTGCTGGGAAGGGAAGGGCATGGTCTCTGGCTAGGGCTCCACCCCCGAGCCTGTGCCTACGGACCTAGGTGAAGACAGGCACTCCTGCCTTCATGCACAAATGTTGCAATTCCCAAGACCACCCTGGTCGGCCACGCCCCCATCCTGTGCCTGTAAATAAACCCCAGACCTTAGTGGGTATGCATACAAGAAGCAGCTGAGCATTGAGAGGAACACACCGGCTGAAGAACACACAAGCAGCTGGACGTCAGGAGCACACTTGACAGGCACCGGCAGGCTGGCAGGCCATCGACCAGTGCAACAACACAGAGTCTGGCTGCGGCAGTTGGAGGAGAGCCCCGCTGCTGAGTGGCCTGACCCTAGGGGAAAACCACCTTTCCATTCCATCTCCCTTTGGCTCCCCCATCTGCTGAGAGCTACTTCCACTCAATAAAACCTTGCACTCATTCTCCACGCCCACATGTGATCCGATTCTTCCAGTACACCAAAGCAACAAACCCTGGGATACAGAAAGCCCTCTGTCCTTGTGATAAGGCAGGGGGTCTAATAGAGCTGACTAACACAAGCCACCCACAGACCGCAAAACTAAAAGAGCACCCTGTAACACACACCCACTGGGACTTCAGGAGCTATAAGCATTCACCCCTAGATGCTACCGTGGGGTCGGAGCCCCACAGCCTGCCTATCTGCCTGCTCCTCCTAGAGGTTTGAGCAGCGGGGCACTGAAGAAGCGAGCCACACACGCCCTGTGAGGGGGACAAGGGAACTTTTCCCATTTCAGTATGGTCTTCCCACTCATCTCCTCCTTCTAGACAGCTCTCCTGCCTAGGTCTCCAGGGCGCTGTTCTACCTAGCTGTCCTGCCGCAGGTCGACTTCCCTGGGAAGCTGTCTCTGAGATGGAGATGATGAGGGAGTGCTCCCATCATCGCTCCGTGGAGGAAGCAGAGAGAAGCAAGACTAGGAGGGAGAAGCTGAGCTGTGAAACAGTCTCAGCAAATGCCACAGCCAGCTCCACAGGGACAGGCATTCGGGGCACTGAGTTGGAGCAAAAGAATCAAGTTTTTACACACCCCATTGATCAGTCGCTGGATGTGGGCTCCCTGGAAGTAGGCAGGGCTTTGGGCAAGGTGGTGTTCTTTAGCCACAGGCCATTCCAACAGCATTGTCAGCAGCTGGGGGAGTCAGTCCCTCCCCAAAAGGGGATCTGGGGAGCATACTACAGTGTCCACCACACCCTCCTTCTCTCCAGCCGCTCCTTCCCTGGTGCAGGTGACCACTTTCCTCTGGCCTCAGGCTATGGCCTTCTGCTCTTCTCTATTTACAATCTCTTTTGTAAAACACTAATAAAGTATTTTATTTACACTTTATACAAGAACAATAACTAGCATTTATTGGGTGTGTCCTGTGAGTAGATGCCAGGCACTGTGCTAGGCACTGCCGATATATTATCTCATTTAAGTTCCCAGAAACCCACTGGCATTAGGGGATATGAAAGCTCTTTATTACAGCCAAGGAAAGTGCCAGAAGAGTCTTCTTAAAAAAACAAAGCAAATTCCTGTTTCTGCCATGTCACCTCCCTCCTAGCTCAAGGACCTTTGATGGCTCCCAATTACTGCTGGAATAAAAGTCCAGACTCCTAAGTCAGCACCCAAGGCCCTCCACAACCTGCCCTGAGCCTCCCTTTTTACAATTCTTCCTTTTTCCACTCCTGCCAAACCGAGCCCTGCACTAGGACCTTCACCTGGCCTGCTCTAGCCTGCTCCCAGACTAGCTCGGCTTAGCACCTAACTATGCCTGTCCCTTCCTTCAACAGTCATTCATTCACATATCCATTTACTCATTTATTATAGACCTAACATATACCAGGCTGTGTGCTGGACGTTGGGGATACAATGCTGAACAGACACAGCCTGTCCTCCCCTTCAGAATCTTAAAATTATGCAAGAAAGACAGATGTTATTCAAACTTGACAGATTTTCAGAGTTATTTATTTATTAATTATTATTATTTTTTGAGACAGAGTCTTGCTTTGTCACCCAGGCTGGAGTGCAGTGGAGCAATCTCAGCTCACCGCAACCTCCACCTCCCCCATTCAAGCAATCCCCTGCCTCCATCTCCCAAGTAGCTGGGATTACAGGTGCTTGCCACCATGCCCAGCTAATTTTTGTATTTTTAGTAGATATGGGGTTTTACCATGTTGGGCAGGCTGGTCTCGAACTCCTGACCTTGGGTGATCCACCCACCTCGACCTCCCAAAGAGCTGGGATTACAGGTGTGAGCCACCATGCCCAGTCTCAAATAGTTATTGAATTCCAGCTTTGACTCAGTGCTAAGAGGGGAGCATCAAGGATTGTTGAAAGCTTTTAAAAGGGAATGCTGAGGACCCTTGGTGAGCCAGGTGCTCTTCCAGTGCCCGTGGATGTGGCTGTGTATTTCAGTCGCTTCCCCACTTCCTTCGTGGGGCCTAACATAAGTGTTTCTCCTTTTCAGTTCTCCCCTTTCTCCTCTTAATGTCTACGTTGCCTGTTGCCTAAGCTACTCAATCCTGTGCAGCTTTGCTTTCTTAATGTAAAGTGCTGTCGTCTCTCAGGTACATTTTGAGTCTTATGAATGATAGTTATCACTGATTTGCGGACATACCCTGTGCCAAGCAGTCTCTGTGCTCTTGCACTGTTCAGCAATTACAATATCCCCACAACCATCCTTCTTCTTCTCATGATCCCATCGCCTTAGTCCCGGCAGAAGCAACCCTGAGACAGGGACTCAGAGCACACAGTTTACTTGGCAGTTTAAAGAAACATGGGCAGGTCAGTGGGGAGATCAGAGAAGGGAAGGTGTATTATCAGGCAAGTTCACCCTGGGGGAAAACCAGAGCCAAATCCCGCTGGGGAGATTCTGGGAAATGTCATAGAATGTGTCTCAGAATCACTGTACCCAGGCGGTGAAGGAGTTGGGGTACTTATTCACCAATTCCCACCAGACGCTGGTTGAGGGCTGTGTGTAGGTAGAAATGGCACTAATTCCTGGGCACTGCTGGCATCTGCAAGGGCAGGCAAAGTGGGCATTGGCAACCTGAGAAAGCCCCTAGGTGAAGAAATGGAGGTGCTGGGGTACACTGAAGTGGTGAGGACAGAGAGCCTACTACGCCCATATTACAGATAAGTAAACTGAGGCTTCGAGGAGTCAGCCCAAGGCCACATGGCTAGGAACTATCAGAGCCAGGATGAACTGAAGTCTTTGTGGCTCTAAAACAACATTAAAATGCCCCTTGAGAGGCATTATCTTATCTTATCCTTCAGTAACCCTTACAACTCTTTGCACGGGGCTAAGAACCCTGTGAAGACTCCAAAACTCTTCCTGACTGATGAGCATGAACGATGATGAGGAGTTTCTTGGAACCACAGAATAACAAGGCTTTTTTTCTTTGTTTTTTTGAGACTAGGTCTCACTCTGTTGCCCAGGCTGGAGTGCAGTGGTGTGATCTTGGCTCACTGCAACTTCAGCCTTCTGGGTTCAAGCGATTCTCTTGCCTCAGCCTCCTGAGTAACTGGGACTACAGGCACACACCACCACACCTGGCTAATTTTTGTATTTTTAGTAGAGACGGGGTTTCACCATGTTGGCCAGGCTGGTCTTGAACTCCTGACCTCAGATGATCTGCCTGCCTCGGCCTCCCAAATTGCTGGGATTATCGGCATGAGCCACCATGCCAAGCCAATAACAAGCTTTTAAATGTGCCTCCCTTCTTCATGATAGCAGGTGCGATTGCCTAGTTTCTGAATACATTCATGAGTGTCTCAGATCCCTTTTTACCTTTTCACCTTTTGGACTTGTTTGAAAGGAGAAAAACTGAGGCCCACAATCAATGCCGGCTTCCTGTCATGAAGCTGAGGCCAGAACTGGAGTTGCTACTCTCGGGTCTTCAGCGAAAATTCAAATGCCCATGCAATCCCTTTTTTCCCCTCCATGAAATTCTCCTAACTCGATTAAAGAAAAAAAGTCAATCAATTTACATGGTAACAGAAAAGGACAGGGCCCGGTATAAAATATTCCCCCATCTGCACCAGAGGGCACGGCCTACACGCTTCAAGAGCACAGCGGAGGCCCCCGGGATTTGTTTTTCTTTCCCTGACCCGGGGACTCTGATCTCTCACTTAACCTCTGACCTCTTCAATTCAGATAACAGGGAACTGGCAGCTGGGCTGGGGGCAGCTCTGAATGCCACCCGACTCCGCCTGGGTTCATTCTGGCCATGGAGACAGAACAAAGGGAGGCAGCAGTTCCCCGTAAAGTGCCCCAGGCAGTCAGTCCTGTGGGGGCCCCTGCTCAGGTGCCCACCCCAGGGAGCATACGGGGTTACCTCATTACGGCTAACGCCATTTAGAGCCTACTTTGTGCAGACAGGAAAAAAAAAAAAAAAATTAAAGCAACATCAAGACCTTGCTTTGACTCCATTTAAAAACATCAGACTGAAATAGGCCTCACCAAAGATCCATGCCCCTCCCTGCAGAGAGGCCTTTTCCCCCCTACCTTAGGCCTCATTGAAAACAGGGCTAGAGTCTGCATTTTAACAGCAGCTATTTAGAGGTGGGTATGAGCCACTTGTTTGAAATTGAATCAGCCATTTTTATTAAGCCATATATTTTCATTCTTGCCAGTGACGCTGGGAGACGATTTTCCAGCCTCTCTGTTTTACTTTCCAGTGTATTTTCATTGGGAGGAGAGCTGCAAATCCAGGCCCTGCAACTTCCAATTACCCTGCTCCAACCTCCGGCTGCTGGGTTGGACCCAGCTCTTCGCAGCAACCTCAAAAACAATGAATTTTAACACCACCCCACCCCCACCCACAACACCAAAACAAATTCATTCCTAAATAAGGAGCCCGTTGGCTCCTTCCTACCTGACTTCCCAGCCCCCACCTCTCAACTCCAGTTTCCAGTTTTGTGGCTGCCGCTGCTCGCTGGTGACTTGGCAGCTTAGCAGTGACCACCCACGGTCGTGCCCCAGGGCTGGATGACTACTTAATCTCTGCTAGGAGTTTAGCAAGAGGCTATTCACTGCCTTTAGACAATTAGACATCTCGAGGGACAGACAGTTTTTGGAGCCTTTAGTTCCCAGCTGCATGTGGGTGGGCCTTTTATTCATTCATTCATTCACTCACTCACACATTCATTCACTCACTTATTCTTTCATGTATCCATTGATTGCTTTGGAACAGCACCTGACACAGAAGGATGACAGCATGTCAGTAGCTGTCATTCATATCCACAGCCAACATTTATCAGAGACCTCCTACTATGTGCCAGGAACTGAAGATGAAATAAATAAAACTCAGACTCTGCCTGCACACTGGGATGGCTCGGGGAGCTTTTAAGAAAAGCCTATACTAAGCCCCACCTGCAGAGATTCTGATGTGATTAGTCCATGGCGGGGCCAAGGTATCTGCATTTTGTAAAGGCTTCTGGATGTTTCTAACGTGCAACCAGGGCTGAAAGCCACAGCCCTAGAAGGAAGGGCAGATAAGGAAACAGCTCTGTCCCAGGGTGAGGGGGGCAAGAGTAAAGTTCTGTGGATGCAAGGAGAGATGGACTCTAACCCTGCCCGAGGTCAGAGGAAGGCTTTCTAGAGGAAAGAGACCTGAAGACAGAAGTCAGCATGGGTTGGGCCAAGGTAGTGGGAAAGGAGAAAGCGGGAGAAGATTACAGGAGATGGGAGCAGCACAGGCAATGGCCTGGGTTGAAGTCAAGCATTGCATTGCACACAGGACAATTTCCGATGATTGCATATGGCTGGAGTTGTGAGTGAGAGAAGGGAGCGGGGGATGGAGGAGACAGCTGGC